>NC_139949.1:41445680-41583180 GCF_963454915.1 Gymnoscopelus microlampas | reverse complement strand
TGGTTAATGACAGTCCTGTTAAAAACCAAAAAAAGAGGACCTATCGGTCCATATCATATAACATATAATATGTGATATGTATGTGTTGTGTAGTTGTCAGCGTGCTCTGTGAGTCTGAGCAAGTGATGCGAAATTGGATTCCGTCCTGAAAAGAACAAATCATTCAGTGTGGTTGATTTAGTATTCCAGAAGACTGTCTGGCGAGGCAGCATTTGAAAGGCAACAAACTCAAAGAGTCCAGTGCATAGTCTAATGGGGTTCAGCTGCATGTTGTCTCTACAATAACAAGAAAGCAAATTGAAACAATTTGAAACAAATTGTTCTCAGGCGACCCCCACCATTAGTCAGGAGACCAGCGTCTCAGGAGGAGTCTCTATAGGGCTGTCAGTCGATTAAGACGTTTATTTGCAATCAACAACATGATTGTCCATAGATTATACTTGATTAATCACACAATTTGTTGTACCTTTAAAGTGATATTTATAAAGCGTTTAGTACTCTTATCGTTATGGAAGTGGACAAATACTAAACTAAATATTTATTTATCATTGGAAATCAATCAACAGCCCAAAACGAATGAAAAAGATTGTCCAGAAATGCTCTGCAGTTGGCAAACAAACAAAATATGCTCAATTATAATGACGTGGCAAACTTGAACAGACAACAAAAGATGGGCAGATCAGCCTGCAAAAGATTGTTATTATTAACCCATTGAGACCTGAAGCCAATTCTACATGTCTTCTAAATCTCAACAGTATTCTTAAAAAATTATGTTTCATGCTCAACCTTTTTCATGTCAAGGACCCCCAAAATTATATGTATTTGGCCGCGGACCCCATCAAAATATTTGGTTCCAGGGACCCCCCAGAAGCAAAGATTTGAGTTAAAAATATTTTGCTTTAAATATATATATACAAAGATTTGCACACATTTTCACGATTTTTCAAAAATAGCAGATCTACAAGCTCGTAGCGCGGCACTCGGTGCCGCGCTATGAGCTTGTATATCTGCTATTTTTGAATAGCCCAAAGTGTAAAATAATGCTTTTTAGCTCAAATCAAAAAATGACACAGTTCCAGGTCTTAATGGGTTAATATGAGTAGTGTGTCTTAACTTTAGGCTTATAAAGTTTCTCACTGCTGGTAAAGAATATTGCTTAATGAAGTCCAACAGGTCAACTCCTGCCGTGTATCTTCCATACTGATCTCGAAGGCAGTGCAGTCGTTGGAATGCAGTGAAAGTGTTGCAATGAAAGTTATCTCACCAGACCCTCGTCCAATACAATGTTAAATTCTTTCGACATAACGTTGAAGCTAACTGTTTCCTAAAGTATGCGTCGGGCAAACAGTCATCATAACAGAACCTGCGTTAATGTGTCCAAAACAATACTTGTGTGTGGTTAAAACAATGCTGCATCAACACGTTATTATTGCGTTAACTTTGACAGCCCTAAAATTGACCAATCCAAATCTCCCCAGCTAAGGTTGTCATTGGAGGAGTACCAAGGCAAAACAAATAAGAAAGCTATTAACACCTGCAGTGTATGATAATAATCTGTGATCATCCATTCATTCATACAGTGTCATTGACTTGGCCTTTGTAACCAGCTTCTGCTTTTGGATGTGTGTTTTTTTTTTTTTGCATGGGCAAATCCCGCTGCTGTACCGAATGAGAGGAAACGCGCTCATTCTCATGGATGTGGTTTCATATCCAGGTTGATGTTTTTTTTTTTTACATGAGCGTTGCAACTGACAAGGAAACTGTGTTTGTTGAAATAATACTAAGAGAGGTCGGGCCCGTCTTCGGCCTAAAATGTGTCTTGTCGCTCCTAATTTACCCACACACCATGTCTTCCCCATCTCTGTGATCATCCTTTGCTTGTTGCGTGTCGTGGTGTCAGGGTTCGATTTGCTGGTGGGGGGGGGGCGGGGGGGTCCTCGGCTGACCCTCGGCTTCCGGTCAGACTGAATTAACCCATTAAGACCTGAGGCGATTCTTTAAAAAAATCTAAATCATAACAGTTTTTTGAAAAAAATATAAAAATATTTTTTCACGATTTTTCAAAAATAGCAGATCTACAAGCTAGCACCGAGTGCCGCGCTACGAGCTTGTAGATCTGCTATTTTTGAATATCCAAAGAAATTTAAAGTGACACAGTTGCGTTCCAGGTTTTAATGGGTTAAATGCCCAGACCCAAATTTCCTTTGGGTCTGATATATTCATGTTTGATAATATCACAATTTAACAATTGAATACAAAATGTACACTATGTTAACCACACTAACTGGTGTCCCTGCTTTGGGGAAAATGTGTCAAAATTGATTAAAAAATAAATACATAATTATGAAATAGCTTAAACAGCTGATCCATTTTCAGTATTTGTCGTACAAAGAAGTATATAGGGAAAACAAATGGTACCCCCCTCTGTGTTTGTTCAAACAAATCGAACCCTGCACGGCGTCATCTGCTGTGCTACTAACATGCTATGAGTTTGTTTGTTTTTTATACTTCAACCCCTCTCTAATTTCCTTTTTATTCCTAAATTCAGTCTTTATTAACGTATTAGACTTGTGTTTCAGTATTTATGACCTATTTTTCTATCTCTCTCTCTCTTTTCCCCCCTATTTCTCTCCCACACTTCCCCTCTCTCTCTCTCCTCTTGTTTCCACTTTATACCGTGTTCATGTGTGATCTTGGGCACTTGTGGACCATGGCCATTTTCATACGCACAAATTTTCATTATTGTCACTTGGTTTATTTTCTTAATTTTTTGTTGAATTGTTTGTTTTGTTGTTGTTTTTTTGTCAACACACACATAAAAAACACAACCTTGGGTGCGTATATTTGTTTCCATATGGACTTTTTGTATGTTCCTCTAACTGCAGCCACCCTGGGCTGCTCGTCCCTCGTGTACAGTGTGGTGTCTCTTATGTTGTCCCTGCTGACTGTGTTCTGGCTCTCATAACCTGGGTCTTGCTCAAGAGAAGAGGGTGCCTGGATTACAGTAGCTGCCTGACCCCCATTGAAATCCATGGGCCAGAACCCCCTTTCTTTTCTAATGCCTTCTGACTCTTGTGCAGCCACACACAAGGAAAGAAATACAAATAAAGTAAAAAAAAAAAAAAAAAAATACGAGGAAGCCAAGACATCAGTTTCATTCTAAAAGCGTAATTTTTACACCGTCGCACGGCAGTGCCGCTCGCCGAAAAGAACCGGTCCGCGAGGTAACGGCGCGTTCACGTCGATACACGTCGCTACCTCGCAGGTCGGTTCTTATCGGCGAGCGACATGGCCGTACGATGGAGTATGAATTAGGCTTATAACAGGGTGCTCAGTACTTGCTTCATTCTGAATTCTCGGATGTTGCTTTTCCCCCCCCCCTATTTTGTTTTCATCTGTATTCATGTTTTAATATGAACGGATTCAAAGAAGGCAATGTTTTGTCAATGTTACACAACGAATTTTGAACGCTATGTGGGGATATCGTGGAGAAAGGCATTTCATTTGAGATAATGTAACACATTTGCAATGCTCTAATATGAGGTATACTGTACAGACGTGGGGTTTGTGAAAACCATCAGATGTCTGATGTATTTGTCTGCAATGGCTAATTTCAACTTTTGTTTCAATTAGGAATACCAATTATGAAATAATAACGCATAACATGCTTATCAGCCTGAACATTGCATGACAACTGATATATGGGTGAATAAGCCATGTAGTTGTTATGAAACTCGTCAGGCATTTTTGAATGAGTTATTAACCACCCAGTAAAATCCGGAGTGTTAATTTAATGCTGAAAGGGTAAAAGAAATTGAAACCCAGGTTTCAATTAAAGGTCATATTGATTCAAAAGAAAATAACACATCCACAGAGCTTTTAAAAAGGTGTGGATTAAAAGTATTGCTTTTTTACCACTAAAAAGATTATTATCATAATATTTTCGGGTCCAAAAGTATTGTTTTGTTTTTACCCCCTGTAAGCTGACGGCCACCATTATCCATGTGGCCGGGTAAGGTACTTTGTTGTTCTAAAAGAGAGGCGTGTGGAGGCAGCCATCGTGTTACAAGTGTTACAAACTACATGGCTTGCCGTCTTAGAGATGTGAAAAGGGGGGAAATAGCTAACCTTCTGCAACAGAGGTGCTGTAAGTGTGACATTTAAGTGGCTGAATGCTGTTTACCGCACCTATAAACACTCTGGATTTAACTGTGCAGGTTTGAAGTAAAGTGGTCGTAGAGAGACGAGAGTGCCTACTGTAATGCTCTGTTTTTTGGATACAAGCTTGAATTCAGTAGTTCTGCTGTACAACACCACGAAAGGCATCACTGTATCTGTTCTGTGAGTCCATTTTGATTTTTCGTGAGACCAGATGAGAGTATTACTTTTTTCAAAACATCTCAATTCTTTCCATGCTTCCTCCCCCTCGCTGTCATTAAAGCTAATTATCAAAGGAAGTATAGTTATCTGTGACTGCCTTGTCCGTTTTAAAAAGCCGGATTTATACTTTGTTACGCTGTCGGTGTCACATGCCATAAATACACGTTATCATAAACACAGTGTTGAGCTTGTAGATCTGCCATTTTTGGCACAGGACACCATTGTATAACGAAGTACAAATTAGGCGATAAGGGAGACGATTGTTAAAAAGAAAAAAACAAACATTATAATAATAATAATAAAACAAATCATGTTTTGTGAGAAAGTGTACATAATCTTTTCAAGACTTTATTCAGAAGATTCTAGATATAAGCAGTTATTTCAATGGTTTATGATCTCTTTTTACCTGATAGCAGAATGTTGCTAAGAGTTAATGCTACTGTTGTTAAACACAAAAAAAAAAAAGAGGCGCTCATTTTCATTAATGTGAAATTATTTTATTCCTTGACACATTTTTGTAAGTACATATCTGTGTATTTCCATGATGTAACCATTGTAGTCTATAAACAAATAGTGTTTTGTTTTTTTGTTTTTTTTTGTTTTTCTTGATGAAAAAATTGCTTTGAAAGCTTTAGCAACTTAACATTCTAGAATGTGTGTGACCGTGCTATTCTATTGACTCCCCGTGGCTGAAAATGTTGAGTTGGTTTTAGCCCCGTTGTTATTTTGTCTGGAGCTTTAACAAAAATGTTTTGTTTTTTAATGCATTCGCCCACACATGGAACTGTAAAAACCCAGGTGTGGACAATTTGGAAGCCTGGCTACACTGATTAGAAAAAGAAAAAAAAACGGAAAAGAGATGTAAATGCCATTCGTTTAAATTTCAGAATAGCATTTCTGTGATGAGACATTTTTTTTGCTGCCCCCATTTTTAAATTGACTTGGATGGTAATAAAGTGAGTGCGCCTGGAGTTTGGCTCCTGGGTCCGCATGTGCCAATCCCATTGTTTGCTTCTTCCTTTTGTATAGGGATTCGGCGTTTTTTCCACTGCATGTTACCAGCTCGCCCCAACTCACCTTATTTTTTTGGGGGTTTTCCTTTGGGAAAAAGTACATCTGGTACATCTGGTACTTTTCTTCTATCACCTTTTGTCGAGGTTACAAGTGAGCTGAGGTGATACAGTACAGTACAGTACGTCACCAAAAGGTGACATAAAACGCTGCAGCCGACTGATATAGCCTAATTTATGATCTGTCGCGCGACGGTGTCGCGTGCTGAGAACGGACGAGAATAGCAGACCTTCAAGCTCACTCAAAGTGTCACGGATGCGACATGTTGTGAGCTTTGTTCTGTAGGTCGGCTATTCTCAGCGCGAGACACCATCGGCGAGAGACACCGCCTGGCCTGGCTCGAGTCATGTCAAACAGTGCTAAACCTTTTTGACCAGCTCTTTCTGGCCAGAGAAACTGGACCTTAGTCATTGGACTGAGGACATTTTTATTAATTTCACCTCAATTTAGTTCTCCTGCTTTAAGTCAACCTAGTTTTCTCACATAATTTAGATAATAGTAGGTCAGGCATCACTGAGTTATTGCTAAACATGTTGTGATTTCTAACGAACCTCGATACCCATTGTATGTAGAGAACAACTTTGCATTTTGGCTTCACTGAACTTTTGGGGGCTAACTGCAGCTGCTGACTGCAGACCTTCTGTTGCCTCCCTTACAAACTGACATCCTCTCTCCTCTTAAAGGCCAGGCAGGCAATGCTTAATGCTTACAGAATGTTTTCAGTTGCAACACATGTACCTGCATGATGAGTTTGCAAAGACCTTAATCGATATACAGGATAGGGGCCGCGAGGATGGATCAATTAAGACACAGCCAGTTTACACATTGCATCACAATGACTTCCCACAAAACTTCAATCCTGCGTAATCTATCTCAGTGGTTCTGAAACGTCTTCATGTGAAGGACCCCCAGGATAACATGTGTTTGGCCGCGGACCTCATTGCAAAATTTGTGTTATGTTTCAAAAATATCCAAAATGTTGGAGATTTTGAGCAGATCAACAAGTTCACAGTGGCATCGCGATGCGTTGTGAGCTTGTAGATTGGCTATTTTCAAATAGCCCATGCTTATATATTTTTTTTAAATCTGGGGACTCCTTGGAACCCCCTCAAGGACCCCTGGGGGTCCCCTGACCCCACTTTGAGAACCCCCTGATCTACCGGTTCAGAACCACACCACGGCACCAGGGGGGGGTGGGTGCGCGTGGACCCCTCCTGTAGGGCCTCTACTAAGTGACACAGGCTTCGGGTTATTTGAGTGCCACTCAGGGACGTGCACAGATAGACTCTAGGTGGTGCTAGAGCACCTGCCCTTTGCCCTCTTGACCAGAAGTGCCCTTTTGAAAAAAAGAAAAAAAAAACGTTTTTTTTTTTTTCAGTTTACAGCAGGGGTCTTCAACAGGGGGTCCGGGTCCTCAGAGTTACTACTCTGAGAGCTACAGGGGGTCCGCCAATTCTTTATGTGATATGATTTTTCTTTTTACCATAACCACTCGAAACCTAGCATCCCTTTTCTGCGGAGAACTTTAGCCAAAAATAGCCGATGTAGATCTGCTATTTTTGGCAAAGAGGTATAGGTGTAGAGGGAAAAAAGAGCAGACCAAGAAAAAGTATAATTTACTTGAGCACCTGCCCCTCAAAATGTCTGTGCACGCCACTGGTGCCACTGTAGATCTGAGTGCAGGAAAGCATCAACATTATGATCGTGGCACCAGTCCAAAAGCCGCCATTACAGTATATGCCAAATGCCAATACTATTGTGCTAGCATATCATGCGCCGGCAATATATGAATCATGTTCCAATTCCATTCTGTCACCGCGGTGAGTCTGTGACAATTTAATCAATTAGATTCAAATTGAATGTATCAAAAGGCTTTATACAGATAAGTTCTATCTCAGCCGTGTGTCCGTTGGGGATTCATTGACAGGGTGTGCCTGTGCACCGCTTAATGTATACTGTTTGTTATCAGGCGGGGCTGTTGGGAAATTTGCAGCAAATACCTGACAAGCCAGTAAAAGAACTATTCAATACTCTGTGCTGCTGACACACGGGTCTGTGTTCCCGTCGTCGTCCCCCCCCCCCTGCGTTTTCCTGAGAGTGCTCAGTGCGACAGGCCCTTCAGCATTAACCCTTTAAGACCGGGAAACGCATCTGTGTCATTTTAAGATTTCTTTGGCTCTATAAAAATAGCAGATATACAAGCTTGTAGATCTGCTATTTATCTTTTTAATCGTGAAAATGTGTGCAAATCTTTAGTTTGAATATATATGTACTTTTTTAAAGCGAAGATGTTTTTAACTCAAATCTTTGCTTCTGGGGATTTTACAAATGTCTTCTAAATCCTAACATTTTTTTTTTTTTTTTTTTTTACTTATGTTGCTATATTTTCAATGATTTTCAAACTTTTTTCATGTCAAGGACCCCCAAAATAATATGTATTTGTCCGCGGACCCCCTCCCATCTAAAAAATATTTTGTTCCAGGGACCCCCTAGAAGCAAAGACTTGAGTTAAAAAATGATTTGCACAAATTTTCAAGATTTTTCTAAAAAAATAGCAGATCTACAAGCTCATAGCGCGGCACTCGGTGCCGCGCTATGAGCTTGTGTATCTGCTATTTTTGAATAGCCAAAGAAATCTTGGCAAAATGACACACATGCGTTCCCTTCCGGGCCTTAAAGGTTTAAAAAACGTAGCAAATGATTTATCGCACCTGTTAAAATGCAAATGAAGCGATAGGCGAAGGGGGGGATAAAAACAAGTGTTGCCTGCTACACCTCTCTACTTAATCCAACAGGTATATATATATATATATATATATATATATATACAGTGGTGGCATGCTCGTGCTATTTTTAGACATGGCGGGGCCCTTAGTTTGATTGAGAGTTTTGCCCGGAACTGGTAAACTCAGCCGTTCTAAAAATGTTGAAGGCAATGTTGAAAGATGTTCTATAACTGGCTGCATTCCTCTGCTATTTCCTTTTTGGGTAAATTTAGACTGTCTGATATGTTTTGATATTTATGTTTGAGAATGTCACAATTTAACACTTGGGGTGCCAGAGGTTTATTAAAAAAATGTACGTTGAGTGCCTGGATTTTTAACCATTTTTTAACCTTTTTTCAAGTAGTCACAAAATATTTTCAGTGATCACCGTCCTCACGGTGATCCCCTCATTACACACATAGAGGTCTCGTACAATCGGGGAGAAACAATTAAAAACATTCGGTAATCCGTTCCATAGTTGCAGCCAGTTGAAAAAAGTCAAAAATACATTGTAAAAAAAAAAAGTACACAGGAGCAGAGATACAGGCTTCTGAAGTCGTAAGTTAACCAGGAAGTGGATTCAAGTCTAAATCTTCGAAAAATGATATCTCCTGTTGCTATGAAGGAAAAAAAATCTTTTTGAATTTTTGATTTTTTTTGTTTTTCATTTTTTCCCCCAAAAAACGTATATATACGGTTTTGGCACTCCATGGTTGTATTTCCAAAACCGTTTACAGTATATACGGTTTTGGCACCCAATGTGTTAACAATTAAATCATTTTACAATCTATATAAAAGAGAATTTTTTTTACGGTATATCATCTCTTTTCAGGATTCAAATGAAAAAAAAAAACTGCAAAAGTAACAGATCTACAAGCTCAAAATGTGTTCGCTTTGCGCCGTGTGTCGAGCTTGCAGATCTGCTACTTTTGATGCTTTTGTGCGACGCTGTAGTATGATGAAGTAGGGCGTTAATTTACGGGGAAAAAAACACAATAATTTAAAATATGGAGATAAGAGGTTTCTGCCTGACAGCAACGAATTTATCAGCAATCTCAAACCTGGATTGCCAGTGCTGGCATGTTCAGTAACAAAAGGCGTAGCCCCCAGCGGCTCTGCCTGTTCTTACTGAACAGAGCGACATTATGGAGAAAGTACCAGCATCATGACGTTGAATTGGGAGTAGAGAACGATCCGGAAAATTGGTTTAATTTCATTTAATGAACCGGAGGCACAGCCCAAAAAAATATTTTCCAAAAAATGACAAATCCACTGCACGGTTTGCTGTTCTCTCCTGCCAGGGAAATAATATCAGCGCTATTACACAGAATGTGAGCAATCATGGCCCCTCAGGCATGAGGCATCTTAGTCAGCAAGTTGGAAAAAGAAAAGCTTTGGTTTGAGAAACAGACCAGTGGTTCTGAACGTTTTCTTTTTGTTTGTTTGTTTGAGCTTTTTTGAGCTCTGGACCACTTGCACTATCCTCAAGGACCACCCCATGCGCCACGTTAAACCATTTAGTATATAAGAAGGCATAACACAAGTCATTTATATTTTATTTTAGTAGTTTTATTAATATTTGACATTAATGATCTTAAAGCCGGATTTATACTTAGATGCTCGCCTGTGTATATTGCCTGTAAATATCTGATCTACGAGCTCAGACCGTGTCGCAGCGTGGCGTGTTTTGAGCTTGAAGATCTGCTATTTTTGTCGTGACACTGCACACAACAAAATATATCAAGCCCTTAAAAGTAATCAAGCTGTTTCCCCCCCACACTACACCTATTTGTTCAAAACTGTTTTTAATTTATATTTTTAAACATATTTTTCAATACATTTAAGAAAGTATATATATATATATATTTAAACATTTTACTCCCACCACCTGCAATTACACCATAGACCACTAGTGGTCCGTGGACCAATGGTTGAGAAACAGAGAAATATCACGTCAAACGCTAAAATGATGTACATGTTGTGTTTGTCTGAAAATAACTAACAATATCTCATAATAACAACTCTGATCCAATAACAACAAGCACTCAAACATTGTCTGTTGTGTAATATTGATGCAACGCATGGTAATTAATTGTGTGATTTGTTGCAATGCCTGATGAGTGGTTATTAATCGTGTGAACCACACATGCAATGTGTGGTTAATAATTGTTAGAATATTTTTGCAATGTGCGGTTATTAATTGTGTTTTTTTCAATGTGCGGTTATTAATTGTGTTTTTTGCAATGTGCGGTTAGTAGTTGTGTTTTTTTTGCAATGTGTGGCTATTAATTGTGTTATTTGATGCGATGTGTAATCATTAATTGTGTGCTTTGATTCAATGCCAATGTGTGTTTATTAATTGTGTGGTCAGTGTGATTCTGTCCTCTAATGATGTGTGTGTTTGCTTCGTATTAACATTGTCTGGGCCCATGCTCAGCCACTGTGGTGGATCAGTAAGCGTTGTACTTATTTGTGCTTGATTCATTGCAGAACATAAATTATGGTTCCTGGTAAGTAGCTTGTGTTTTTGTCAACTTCAAAGTGAAAATCCAGTCTGAAACAGAATTTGTGTATATTAGAACGCCTAGACCGTTCAATAATGCCACAGTTACTTACATGAATGAGAAACGGCTTGAATTTCCAATTCCATATTCTGGGATTGTCACCAATGAGACAAGGTGCTTTGCCACTGACAAGGAATTGGAGACTCACACATTCTAGACTCGACACGTAATTAATTCAATGTTTCATCGCTGTCGGGCAGAAACCTCTCATCTCCATATTTTTACTTTTTGTGTTTTTCCGTAAACTAGCGCCCTACTTGATCACACTGCGGCATCACACAAAAGCATCAAAAGTAGCAGATCCACAAGCTCGAAACGCGTTGCCAGGCGACTCGGTTTGAGCTTGTAGATCTGCTACATTTGCCGTTTTTGAATTTGAATCCTGAAAAGTAACAGTTTTGGACATATGAGGATTCCACCCGACGGAGACGATTTGTTATTTCAATGACGTGCTGACAGTTGCAAAGCCGATTATGCACAGTCATATCCCTGTTAAAACAATGTGTGTCTAGAAGATTGGTTTCCCGTACACTTTCAGCGTTGACACTGATATGTCTTGGCACTTGATAATGATGACGCTGACATCATCAAGGAAGCTTTAAGCCCGATTTATACTTGGTTTGCGCGTTGAAAATAGCAGATCTACAAGCTTTGAGCACACTTATAGGCTCTGCTATTTTCGGCGCACGCCAACTAAGTATAAATCGGATCTGTTAACAACGTTTTGACAGCAAATTGTTCTCGTTCACAAAAATAGACTGAGCTGCTCAACGACGTCAGAACGTGTGAATTCATGTTTCGGAGTGGATTTTCCCCCATAAAACGCCACAGTACTGCATTTGCAGCTGATATGATTTGCTGCTGAAATGAAATGCCCCTACATGTCGCGTGCAGCGATGGAAATGATGGCAATGATGTCGCAAGCCCATGGCTAGTATTTTTCATCCAGGTCTTACGCAAACGTATTGTCCTCACAGTACAAGTCCTTACTTAAATTGCAGTCTTATTGTTTGGTTCTTTGACCAAAATCCTTAGGCTCCGTCCTGTCTGCATTCTGAATGTGCATTGATTTGTGTGAAATGTTTGACAGATAATAACATGCATTTTGCATTCTGTCCGTGAGATGAAATGATACATTTGATGGCTACATGACTCATGATAGTTTATAGATAAATGCCATGACTAACTGACCATTCAATTCTTGACAGCTTGACAGCTTTTTAATAACACATTTTATACCGTAAAACATCTGAAGAGAAAAAGCCGTCTGAAGAGAAAAGTCCTAAAGATGGACGAAGGCAGTAAAACTTTGGTAACACTTTTTGTGAGACGTTCATAAGGGAAAAGGGCTGTTTTTATTGTTAGCTTTAAGTATTAGCTTTAGCCGTGGTAGTGCAGATTCCCCAGATTCTAGTCTTTGGTATGAACATTATAACTACGGTACTCAACGGTAAACTATGGTAAATTATCAAAATTCTAAACCACGAGCCTCTGCTTCAACAACAGCAGAAGGACACGGGTCATTTCAAAGTTAAAGATGCACTTTAGGATCATAAATGAGGATGGGAGTCTGCAAGATTTCTACCAGCTGTGATTTCGTGAAAGGCTCATGACATGATTTGTTGCAAATAATAATATTGTGCAAACAGCAGTGCAACCTTCATTATACAGAGTTAGATTTCTGTGTTACCTGAATACAAAATGTGTTTGTTTGTTGCATGTTGCTGCATAATGTTCTCTTCGAAAGTCATTTAAATACACTTCAGAAACATTTGGCAATTTATGAAGGTAAAGTTATTGACAGCGATTGCTTTCTCTGTTAACAGTTAACCACTTAAACCCTGTTGTACTTCATTGTATGATCGATGGTGTCACACAGTGAAAATAACTAATAAATAAGCATTGATCTGCTATTTTCACAATTTTTGAATGGTGACAGTTTTTTAACATTCTTTCCTGTTTAACACCATGCCCAATAGGGAAGCCAGGGTGAAAGTGGTCAAGTGTTTTCAGTCAAGACATGCCATGAGCCTGCCCTGTATATACATGCTATATGTACCCCCCCCCCCTTACAAAGAAAGTGTTACCATTATGTTTTCCTACAGTAGATTGTTGTGCATGATCCTACAACCTCGTTATTGTGCCTAATATAGTTCCCAAGATGACTGATTCATGCAATTTGACTGCATATATTGATTTAGATGTGTGTGTCTGTTCCGTTCATTCGTGCAACTAATGCATCTGTGTGCAAGGTGCAGTAGAAGGGCCTCAAGTGTGTGAAATGGAAGATGTCAAGACTAAACGTTAAGCCACCGTTGAAATAAGTAACGGCTGAAATAAGCATCATCCTCGGTGATTCCTGTTCATAGCATAGTATGCCGTGAATTCATTTGAAATTCCCTTTGAACGCCGCAAAACACACTTGAGCCTATGAGGGTCGAACAACCGAGGTAGCATAATAACAGCTTGAATCAGCATCCGTTCCGTGTCTCGCCCTCTTCCTAACTTCCTCTTTGACATCTTTCTTTCTTTTTTTTCTCATCATCTGTCTATTTTTCCCTCTCCGTCTTCCATGTCCGATCCCCTCCTTTCTCCTGTTTGCTTCCCCCTCCCTTGTTCTTTGCCTCGTCGCCCTCTTTTTCTCGCTTCTTCTTCTTCTTCTCCTCTGTCCTTGGCGCGCAGACGCGGCGAGCGGCGGCTCAGGCCTGAGCACCGGCGCCATCGTGGGCATCCTCATCGTGGTCTTCCTCCTGTTGCTGGTGGGCGTGGACGTCACCTGCTACTTCCTCAACAAGTGCGGCCTCCTCATGTGCATCGCCGTCAACTTCTGCGGCAAAGCCGGCCCGGGCGCCAAGGGCAAGGACGTGGAGGAGGGCAAGGCGGCTTTCACGTGAGTTAGCGTTAGTTACAGCGTAGGAAGGCTTTGGTGTGTGTGGCCCTGTGTTGTCCTCATTTTTCTGTGTGTAAAGTTACAACACTAAATAAACAGCAAATGCATTATTAATAAGAATGTTTTTTTGCTATTCTGAAAACAGAATCTATAGATGGATCTAAGGGATCTAAGGGAACATTATGTCATTTCTAAGATATTGTACAGCTCAGTTTTTCTGAAACTGAGCTAAAGGAACATACTGGCATCAATGATCTTTTCACAGCTTTGGCCATAATAATAAATAAACTAGTACCATGTTATCATTTGCAATGGTCAAATGTCAAGTGTACCGTGAGTCAGTTGTCTAAACATTCTACAGTCTAAACCCATTAAAACCGGGAAAGCTTCTGTCATTTCAGACTTAGAAAAAAATATATATTTTTTTACTTAAAAACTTAAAAAAAAACATTAAAAAACTTAACTTAAAAAAAAACATATTTTTTTTAAGTGAGCTTCCATCACTGTGATGACCACACCGCCCACTTCACACTGGGTGTGATTTTTTTCTACTCAATAAACTAAACAACAACAAAAAAAACTCAGATTCTATGAATGTTCAAATGTGTACATGCGTGAGGGATGCATCATTTAATCAAAGCGGGTACATGTTTATTAGGACTCTGCTCTCAGCTACTCTCTCTCTCCTAGCCTCCTAACCTGCTTATCTCGTGTTGGCTTCTCCCAGCAGTAAGGACGAGTCCAAGGAGCCTATCGTGGAGGTCAGGACAGAGGAGGAACACACCCCCAGCCAGGAGGGAGGCGCACCCACTGAGCCCAATGAGACGACTCCTTTGACAGAGCCAGAGTAAGTAAACCCCCACGCTGCTGCACCAGCAGCGGACCACGTACAGTACAGTAACCTCTCCCAAACTAGAGCTATAGTCTGGACCCCCATCTCTGCAATGCATGATGTGCAGTGTATTGGTATGTAAAGTGTGCGACGGTGGTGTTTGTTTTTAGCCCCCTCGAATCCATACCAATCTTTTAGTGCTGCGTCCCAAATGCTGGTGTTAGAGTGACGATTTGGAAATAGAATTCTAAACAAGCGTGGCCAGGAAAACAGATCAGAATGTGTCGTTTTGGGGCAGTCTTCCAAAGATATTGAGAATAGCACGTGACCGTGATCAAGACATGCTGAAACCTCGCCTCGTAACATAATAAGATACGCCACTTACGCAATTCTGCTCACTGCACTCTATAGCGTTCTAGTAAGAGGACACAAACTCTGGCGTTTGGGACACAGCCGCAATCCTTTAAATGAACTAAAGGCCTCTCTTTTAGCACCCAGGTTGATTCGTAGTCATACAGTGTAACGTGCCAGCCGCGTGCGTATATCACTAACTTCCACAAACTGGCTTAAACGTGTCTTTTAAAGTCACTACAGTGACATAATGATGTTTAATCAAGTTCCGGCTAATGCCTAAAACCTCTTAACACCTACAGTACCAATGTTTTGTTTTTCCTTTTTCAACCCATTAAGACCTGGAAGGCATCTGTGTCACTTTAGATTAGAAAATAGCAGATATACAAGCTCGTAGCGCGGCACCGAGTGCCGCGCTATGAGCTTGTAGATCTGCTATTGGGGGGGAAATTCATTTTTTTTCAAAGAACTTAGGATTTAGAAAACAGTTTTAAGAATCACCTCAGGTCTTAATGGGTTAAATCCTTTTTGCATGTGTACACTTCACTCCAACAAAGACTTTGGTTCTTCTTAACATTTTTTCTTCGGTTCTGTAGGTTTTTTTACTTTGTCACTGACTGCACACTGACAGCACTCACTCTGTGTTTATATGCCTTGGGCTTCACTCCCCCCTCTCTGCCCCTCTATTTCTCTCTGTCCGTCCCTTTTCTTTCTTCTCCCTCACTTTCCTTATGCTTTCCCTGGACCTTTCTCTCCTCTGTGTCTCTATTCTTTTACCCCCCCCCCCCACCTCCCCCCACCTCCCTCACCTAACAGGCCAGCGGGTCCTCCCGACACCACCTCCCCGGTGTTGAACCTGCTCCCCTCCACGGCCACTAACTCGGTCTCTGAGAGCTTTAGCACGGCGCAGAGCAGCCCGGCTAGCGAGAGCACGGCGCTGACCGCCAGCGCGGCCTCGCCCACCACCCACCACCACGCTCCTCCTCCTCAGGCCTCAGAGACAGCGGCCGGCCCCCACGAGACCTCCTCCTCCCCCCAAACTTGCCCCGCCCCCAGTGCGCCCAAAGCTGCAGCTAACGCCGCAGTGGGGCCCCTGGTTGACCTGAGCGAGACCCCTAAAGCCGCCGCCCCCTTGTCCTCCGATACCGCACCCCCCTCCGCCTCAGACCCAATCACAAGCCCCGGCAGCAGCCATGAGAGTACTAAGGACTTACAAATAGACGACCCCGCGGCCCAGGACGCTGTCGTTCCCCCGGGCAAAGACGCCGCCACAGCAGCTCAAGACGAGTATGAACACTCATATCGCCCGCCACTTCAAAACCTGTGTGTTCCACTCTGGTGGCATTCCAATCGCCACCGCTATTTGCATGTACCGCTTTGGAAGGATATGCCATGAATAGGCTCTATGCAGAGCCGCCATTTTAGGAGAGAAATTGGGCCTCTTTACTTCCTTCACAGGTGTTACCGAAGATACTAATGAAGGCTCTGTTTCATTCATGGTCAAACAGAGTCAGGGTGCTGATGTTGTGCATGTTGGCTCACTGGAAACACTCTGTTACACCAGTGGGTCTCTAACAGTGTGGTCCAGGGACCCTCATTGTTCGTTGAGGGGGGTTCTAAATCCTTGGTTCTCAAAGTGGGGTCCGGGGACCCCCAGGGGTACTTGAGGGGGTTCCAGGGGGTCCCCAGCTAAATGATGGATAGGAACCAAATGGACCCTTATGGGTCTGTAACTCTGAAAGCGTACAAATGAAACCAAATGGACCCTAACGGGTCCATTTGGTTCCATTTGTACACTCTCAGAGTTAAATTAACATTGATTTTACAATATAAATTGGGGTCCCAGAGATAGAGATGCCATTAAATGGGGTCCGCAGCCTAATGCATGTCAAACTGGGGGTCCTTGAAATTAAAATGGTTGAGAATCACTGCTAGAGCCGTAAAAATCTTCTCTTATGGGGGTCCCTGGCTTATCTTTTCAAATGTTGGTCCGTGGGCGTGGGCTAATAAGTGTCAATTTGGGGGTCCTTGACATGAAAAAGTTTAAGAACCACTGTTCTAAATGTCCCCTTAAGGGTGTCTAACTCTAAGAGTTATGGGGGTCCTTGAAATGTAATTGCTTGAGAACCACTGTGCTACACGAAATGGCACAGAGCCTTCATTAGTATCATTGGTAACACCAAGGAAGTAAGGAAGGGGCCCAATTTCTTTCCAATGAGGCTGCTGTGCATAGAGCCTATTCGGGGGCATGCCAAGTGATTATGCTAGCGTGAACATTGGGATGTTACTGGTTTGTGTGTTTGTCTTTCGAACCTCCACCTCCACTTCACCACCCACTGCAGTCTTTTCCCCTTTTAGGCCACGTAAGACGGGGGAGGACACCCTCTCCTCCTAAACCTGGTGGTCTCCATCTTTCCATACGCCACTCTCTTCCTATTTCACTAATGTCAACCACTTTCAGCATGGAATCTCTTTCACCGCTGCTTAAGTCACATAATGGAGATGCATCGTCGTGGCTGACAAAGAAGGGCTTTTTGGATGAAAGTATTTCATTATTTTGTTATATATCATCGCTGTCAGGTGGAATGCTACATGTCCAAAGTGTTACTTGTCAGGAAATGGAACGCTGTGCTCCAGTGGATCCAACGTAGTTGTGATTTAGTCACAACTTTGGTTAAATATAAAAAAAACACACAGACAGAACCAATTTCTATCACTTCCAAAACGTTTAAAAAATAACAAGCTCATGACGTATCACAAAGCTATGCGTTGGTAGCTTGGAGACCGGCTATTTTTGATACTTTTGCGCGGTACTCTTGTACGATGAAATGGGGCATTCATTTAAGAAAAAACACACAAAGATGTACATAATGGAGATACAAGGTTTCTGCCCCAACAATATTATATTACAGTACATGTTGTTGCTGTCGGGCAGGAGCCTCGTGTCTCCAAATTCTTTTTGTGTTTTTTTTGTACTACTTGATCATACTACAGACAGTGTTCCACAAAAGTATCCAAAAGTAGCAGATCCACAAGCTTGAAACGCGGCGCGAAGTGACGCGGTTTGAGCTTGTTGATCTGCTATTTTTGCTCTTTTTGAATTTGAATGCTGAAAAGTAACAGTTTTTGACATATGAGGTTTCCACCCGACAGAGACGATATATTTAATATTATATATTATTATTGAAGAGTAGGTGAAGAAGCATATCGATTGCTCTGCCCAAAAAGCAAGTACTATGTAATATCCATAACGAGAGGATGATGGCACATCCCACGAATAAATGCAAAAATCACAATAGATTTAAATATTTGGCATGCATATTGTTCACAAAATGCTAACAAATTCCATTTTTGCCAAAGCGCGTTGGCGTTTTGTAAATTTGTGTGTAAGTATATGCCTTCCGAATATTAAAAAGTGCATTGTTAATTGTAAGTACTCTGAATTTTTGCATTTATTTTGGGATGTGCTACCTTCCTCTCATTTAGATATCTAACATTACAAATATTATTTGTTTCACTTATTTAAAAAAAAAAAAAAAAGAACATGATTACTCAACTTTTAATATCACAATTTAAGGGGGCCTTGAAATTTTTATTTTGACAGCACTTTAAGCATGGTATTATGTGATTAAGGTTTTGGCACAAAATACTATAAAAGATAATTATCGGGTCCGTAGTTAATTAGAAATCTTGCAAACGCTGGTGGCTTCCTCCAGATTCCAAGGGGCTCTTTCATGTCAACAGTAGGGAAGCAATTACGTAAAGTTATTGTTTGGATTTCTTCCCTGAGAACCAAATTTGCGCCTTGTCTCCACTTGCTCTAAGCACGCAAACCCAGGTGCAGTGCAGTTTGCCTGATGATCATGTTGTAAAGAAAACTCTTTGCCTCATCTCTTATCTTCTTCAGTGGTGGAAAGTAACAGTACATTCACTCAAGTACTGTAATTCACTAATTTTACCATTTTGAGCTTTTACTTTCCAACTTCTACTCCACTACACCTCAGAGGCAATTATTTTTTTTACTCCACTACAATTATTGGAACATTTTCGTTACTAGTTACTTTGTAGATTTAGATTATTATTATTACAAATCATTCATTAACCAATCTGGCCATCATTCGCCAGTGATTAATTATAGGGCGTTGAGGCTAAAGCTTAATTTATGCTCTGTCACACTTTTGTTGTTGTTTTTTTTGTATTTATTGAATACTTTATTAGTCATAAATGTAAACAGCACGTGGTACAGTCAGACATTAAGGCTAAAAGGATAACACAAAAAAAGTTCTGGGGACTTGTTTCCATCGTGGTCCTATGTATTCAGTTCATCAACATACTGTAGCATAAAATATTAACACAATAATACATGTCATCAACAAATACAAACACTATATATGTACAAAGGAGATGGGGAATTACATTTTACCTCCCCTTGTGGTCGCCTGTGTTTTTTCAGGCCAGTTTTGAAGAAAAAAACAGTGTTTCACATCCTTTAACGGATGGCATCAGACAAGCAGACCTACAAGCCCACAGCGTGTCACAGAATGCAACACGCTGTGAGGTCTGCTACAGTGTAGACGCGCGACACCGCCGCTGCGGCGAAGTATCAATGGGGTCTTAACCCATGAAGGCCTCAGGTTCCGATTCTGCAAAATGTCTTCTAAATCCTAAATAGTTTTCTGAAAAACGTATGTTTCTATATCAGTGCTTCTCAATCTTTTTCATGTCAAGGACCCCCAAAATGATATCAATTTGGCCGCGGACCCCCATCTCAAAATATTTTGTTCCAGGGACCCCCAGAAGCAAAGATTTGAGTTAATGTTTGCCTTGAAAGAATGTATATATTCAAAGATTTGCCCACATTTTCACGATTTCTCAAAAATAGCAGATCTACAAGCTTGTAGCGCGGCACTCGGTGCCGCGCTATGAGCTTGTATATCTGCTATTTTTGAATAGCCCAAAGTGTAAAATAATGCTTTTTTAGCTCAAATCAAAAAGTGACACAGATGCGTTCCAGGTCTTAATGGGCTAAGTCGGAGCCGGTGTCAGACAGTCATCACCTTGATGAAACCAGGCTTGTCACACGGGGACATTTGTCTTCATACGGCTGACAGTATCGAGCCTTCCTCCTGATCGCCGCAGTGATTTTTCTTCAGTGGCCCCAGACTTGCAATCTCTTGTCAGCCATCCCGCAGGTTTATTAGATTTCTGAGCAACCTTCTTCTCCTCTCTCTCGGGGGGGAAACAAGGATAGAACAGTATCCCGGGCCAATTTTGCTGCTGTACCACTGAATATTGACACCTCATCACATCATCATAGTACATGACCAATGACACAGTGGGGTATCGACACCGTTCCAAAGTTATTGATGTTTGTCTGAAAGTGGCTATTTTTGCGACATCATCTCATAACTGATGTTTCACAACAATCGCTCACTTTTCACCGACTTTCGATTTTTCTCAACGGTGCATGATACTTATAGTGATACTTATATACTTGCTGGATTTTCTTTATTTAACCCATTGAGACCTGAAGCCGATTCTACATGTCTCCTAAATTCCAACAGTTTTCTAAAAAACGTATGTTTCTATATCAGTGGTGCTCAATCTTTTTCATGTCAAGAACCCCCAAAATTATATGCATTTGGCCGCGGACCCCCATCAAAATATTTTGTTCCAGGGACCCCCCCCAGAAGCAAAGATTTGAGTTAAAAATGTTCGCTTTAAAAATATATATATTCAGAAGATTTGCACACATTTTCACGATTTTTCAAAAATAGCAGATCTACAAGCTCGTAGCGCGGCACTCGGTGCCGCGCTATGAGCTTGTATATCTGCTATTTTTGAATAGCCAAAGTGTAAAATAATGCTTTTTAGCTCAAATCAAAAAATGACACAGTTCCAGGTCTTAATGGGTTAAACCCTGCAAACAAGGCCATCCAATGAAGTCCATGCTAGAGATTATGGAACAATATTGCCCGTGTATAGTGACACCACCGGGGTTATACTCGGTTGCCCGCCGGTGTCGCGCACCGAAAATAGCCGATCTACAAGGTCACGATGCGTCCGCGGCGCGACGAAATCGTGAGCTTGTAGATCGGCTATTTTTAGGGCGCACGACACAATGCGTATGAATCAGGGAGGGGGGGTGAGGAGATGTCAAGCTTCACGTCACAGTGCTACATCGAGTTGACACATGTCAGCGGCGGGCGGGGGGGGGGCGGGCGGGATGGGGGACAGCTGTGCCCCTCGGAGCCGAGTTGGAAATAGTCACAGTTTTCTTTTTTAGCTCAGTCATCGTGCTGAAACTTTGGCCACTGTGGCTCGAGGAGAGGACTGCTCGTGTTTTGAAAACGAACCCCGAGGAAAGATGGGAGCTAGGAGCTGGATCACATGTCCTCTCTCTCTCTGCTGCTGAGATCTCGGATCCGTTGCGGGGGCGGAGGGTTTGCTGCTGCTGGAGCCATCCCAAGGGTGCAGCAGTGTATAGGCAAGGGAACTGTTCACTTGCGTGGGCGGTTGTCCACTCTATAGGACAATGGTTCTCAAACTTTCTTTTTAAATGTCAAGGACCCCTCAGTTTGGCATGCATTAGACCACCGACCCCATAACTCTGAGAGTGTTAAGGGTCCATTTGGTTCCATTACAGATCTGTAATGGTCCGTATCGTTCCATCTATCAATAATTTAGCTGTGGGACCCACTGTAACCCCCTCAAGGACCCCTGGGGGTCCCCAGACCCAACTTTAGAGAACCACTGTTAAAGGTAGGGTAAGTGATTTGCGTTGGTTAAAATAATTGTTAAATAGCTCTATATTCTGATAGTACTCATTGCTATAGAGTGTTTGTTCAGTATTAAGAGTCTCCTTGTCTCTCCAGCTCTTTATAAAACAGAAAATGCATTTTCGTTTCAGTTTCAGTTTCATTTCCAATTTTATTCAATCAGGATAGCGAATTCAATCAGGATACAGATTAAACAAGTGAAATTGGAAGTGATGACACTAAGAAATGAGCAGACAAAATTGGAACTGGAACACTATACAAATTAAGCTTAAAAATGGGTACTTTCTCCTGATTGGTTGAGATTTTGACACCTACCGAAAAATGTATTTTCTGTTTATTAAAGAGCTGGAGAGACAGGGAGACTCCTGTTACTGAAAAAACACTCTATAGCAATGATTACTATCAGAATATAGTATTTTAACCTTTTAACAAAATACTTTTTGTTTTAACCAAAAAATATCACTTACCCTACCTTTAATGGGACACAGACCTTTTTTTTCTCCCGGTGATACCTTTTAACACAGGACGGCCAGATACAGTAGTTATTAGGGGACATGAAATCGACCGACATTATGTTTCGTAAATGAGATGAGTCACCCATCATTCTGACCGTACTAAAATAAGCTGGAGCTATAGAGGCTGCTGGCTAGGACTAGGAGTGTTTAACAGTCGAACCTGTGCGTTAGCGGTCCCGGTACCACAGGTGTGAAGTGGAGCTACTGTATAAGACCAGGCTTGCAGAAGCACCAGTACCACTGCCTGGGAGAAACGGGGCTGCGCTGCAGAGTAGAAGAACTGTACTGGATATAGCTGGATGTCAGCTCATGGTCTATAAAATGAAGGTGGCAACCGGGTGATTTAAATTGGAGAGAAGTATTTTGATACTGATTCCAATCGCGTCCAATTGTCTCTTTCTGGAACCAGTGGAGAGATGGACGTTGAGCGAAGCAGCCAACGTTTCGAGCTTGTAGATCTGCTACTTTAGCTATTTTTTTGAAATCCTGAAAAGTTTGGTCAGGTCTCCACCCGACAGAGACGATATAGTTGAGTAAAACAGAGAAACTACAGGCCATTCATATGAACTGTCTCTTCCGTATTGGCGTCAATGTAAAAAATCTCAGGCTGGCCCCTTGGAGCCATCCCAGGGCAAAGCCAGGAAAGGCAAGAAGCGCACCACCTACGAAGTAGATGCACTGCGGCGCGACAGCTTAAATTAGCTAACAACACTGTTGAGCTCGAGACCCTGATGCTAGATACGAGAGTGTGGAGGGCAGCGATCCAGGAGTCCCGAGTTGGTGTTGGCTAGACCGCACTCTCGCATCGCATCGCATCGCATCCGTGTGTTAATTACCTTGCGCAAGAGCACTTTTGCCGACGATTGCCCGACCTAGGCTGACGCTGCAGTTGCTCTGGGGGATTTAAGCCTGCAACCTTTCCAGTCTCTGTAATGTTTTTTTTTAGGCTGCAGACACCTTGTTTTTCACAAAAAAAAAAAAAAAAAATCCATGCTGACGGTTTCTGAGCAAGCATGTCCTTGGCGTTTCTTATAGGGTCAAACGGTGCCTGTCGGGGGGGCTGAGACTTTTGCCCGCAGAAAAACAAAAACATATCAGTCATCCGGCTCATTTGCATGCTGGCTCTGCTGTACCCGCAGTCAGTCACATCCCACTTTCTTAGGGAGCGCCGCCTCTCTGACAACACTGCCTCCTGCCAAACGCGCCTGCAAACAAAGATTTCCACAGGAGACGAGCTGCAGTTTGGGCCCTGTTTAACCCTTTAAGACCTAGGACGCATCTGTGTCATTTTAAGATTTATTTGGGCTATTCAAAAATAGCAGATATACAAGCTCATAGCGCGGCACCGAGTGCCGCGCTATGAGCTTGTAGATCTGCTATTTTTTTTGAAAAATCATGTTTTTTTTTTACAAAAATGTTAAAGCAATTTTTAAAGCAAACATGTTTTACACAAATCTTTGCTTCTACAAATGTCTTCTAAATCCTAACAAGAATCCTAAGAAAAAAACGTATGTTTTGCTATAATATCAGTGGTTTTCAAACTTTTTCATGTCAAGGACCCCCAAAATTATATATTTGACCGCGGACCCCCATCTCAAAACATTTTTTTCCAGGGACCCCATAAGCAAAGATTTGAGTTAAAAATGTTCGCTTAATAAAAAATATATATATATATTCGATTTGCACACATTTTCATGATTTTTCAAAAATAGCAGATCTACAAGCTCATAGCGCGGCACTCAGTGCCGCGCTATGAGCTTGTATATCTGCTATTTTTGAATAGCCCAAAGTGTAAAATAATGCTTTTTTTTAGCTCAAATCAAAAAATGACACACAGATGCGTCCTCAGGTCTTACTGGGTTAAATATTTACAGGACACTTTTTTGTTTCTTCCTCTCTCCTCTCTTCTTAGTTTGCTCAGCACTTTTTTTTTCCCCCTTCTTCTTCATATCTTCCTTCCCCTCGCTTGGCGTTGGCGGCGGCGGCGCGGGCAGCTTGTTGTCTGTTCCGAGCACCTGGCGCTGTGGGAGTACGTGCCGTATAGCCACCTCGCGAAGAAGCGCTCTGTCATCGTGGGTGAAAACGGTGCCACTCTGCCCTTCAACGGCGGCCCCCGTGTTGTTCTGTAGTTCCGTTCCACTCCCGAGGGAACAGAAATGAACAAAAGGACACGGCCTACCTGAAATAAACTTCAAAGCTCCGTGCGCTCACGCAAATGTATTCACTTTCGCATTGTGCACGTATGCACGCACGGCAAATTTGACAAGACTATTTTTCTTCGAGTATTTTTTTAGTCTACCGCCTTTTCTTTTGACCTTATATATCCACAGGTCTTGTCTGAACGTGCCTTTCTTTGCAGTTTACACAAATGGGATCAAACACATACATTTATACAATAGGCAAAGACAGTAAAAAAAAGTTTTTTCAGTGTTTTCCATGATCATCATCACGCTGTACGCGAAGAATCTGTTTACTGTACAGTATGCATGTTTGAATGCAATTCAGGTTGGTTTATCTCTCTACAGATCTGTAGCAGTTGTAGGCAACTGTATTTTTTTTTTACTTTTTTCTAAATTTAGATTAGCCAGTTATTTTTACCCCCTTTTTCTCCCCAATGTAGTCGTTATGCCAATTAATTCCTCCCCACACACACTGCTGTTGTATCCTACTGACTCACCTGCCAGTGAGGAGCCCCCACCAGGAGGACGAAGGGCCTTCGTCCTACTCCTCCCGCCCGACATTCCCCGCTGACAGGTGCCGCCCCAGCCCGTAGGACTTCGCGCAATGACCAATATCACCCTCCCTGTATATTAAAAATCTTTTTTTAAATCCATACTGCTATTCATAGGGCTGCACACGTGTCATGTGTTTCGCTAGCCAATCACAGTCCTGACTTTGCAAAGTCAGCCAATCACATTACAGCTAGTGGTGATGACACTAGCTGTAATGTGATTGGCTGACTTTGCAAAAGTATAGATTTGCATTGACTGTGGAAGGGTTAGGGTTGTAGACTGCGTTGTAGACTATTGGCCAATCACGGTGCAGGATTGGTCAGTGTCCAAAACTCACTTAAATACTCACCAAAAATAAATCATATATAGTATTTATTAGGTTTTGTCTGTTTTGAGTAGTGGTTCTCAACGTGGGGCCTGGGGACCACCAGGGGTCCTTGAGGGGGTTCCAGGGGGTTCCCAGTTAAATGTTTGATAGTTAGGAACTAAATGGTATACTCTCAAGGTTAAATTAACACTAAGGATTTTACAGTGTAGATTGGGGTATAGAAATGGTATGTTTTGTTTTTTTATGAAAACGGTTGAGAATCAATGTCTTCGAGGGACCAGCAGGATGCAGTATTGTCTTTTGCAACGGTCAGACCACTGCAGGCTCGCAGACTACAGAAGAAACATTCCATTTTAATCACATCAGCATGTTTTCTTTCTTTTTTTTTTTGGCACAATATTAAGCGTGCCTTCTTGGAGCGTGTCTTTCCAAAAGTAGGCAAGCACACACACATACAACATAAAACATCATCTAAATGCATTTTATATGGCGATTCGCACGGTGAAAACAGGGGGGAATATTCTTGGCGCTGAAGTGGCTTTTTCCCATTGAATGCTGTGCTCTGTGCCACCAGACAGACAGCGTGTAATCCTCTTGTGTGCTCGTTTGCTTTCGTGTATGTTAGGTTATGTCTGAGGCTTTCATTCCGTCATGTATTGTGCTCCTTACTGTACCGGCCCTGTCTCATTCCACACCATCGCTCATTGTTCCCTGGAAACTAGGTGTGACATCCGTGTTGCTCTTATGTGATGTGTGGCTAGGATAGTGAGCCTAGATCCTATTATGTGTGAAATGCATTCCGTTCCAGGAGGGAAAGACAAAATTCCCTCGGAAAAAAAAAACCTCTCGCATGTTTTTTGTCCCCCTTTTTCATTCATTCCCTCTTTCGTCCCCTTTTTTTTTTTAAACAGACAAAAGGCAGCTTAGAACAGACAGTTTTAGCTGTGAGAGAGACTTGTGATCCGTCATTAACAGAATTGCCCTCCTTTTCCCTCTTTTGACTCTCTCTCTCCCCCCCTCTCTCTCTCTCTCTCTCTCTCTCTCTCTCTGTTCGTCCCTCTAGTGGTAAGATTGTGAACGACGACAAAGCCAAAGCGGAGACGGAGGTGAACAATGCCACCACCGAGGTGAACAACGCCAACGCGGAGGTGAAGACGGTCCCCAACGAGGCTCCTCAAACAAACGGCAACGAGAGCAAAGCGTAATCCCCCACCTCTCTCCTGCGCGGCCCCGGAGGGACGGGATCGAGGATTTTATCTGGGGGAATGGGGTGGTGGGTTGGAATGGGATGGGAGTGTGTGTGTGTGTATGTGGGGTGGGTTGGGGTCGGGTGGGGTGGGGGGTTTAGGCGGGTAAGGGAGGTGTCACAGTAACATAAACAACCTTAAAGCAGCGTCACACACCATCCCAATCGAATGGCAACAATGACAGGGAAGCTGAAAGCAAAACAATAGGCTTCTTTCTACAGTGTCTTCTCAAAACAAAACAAGAGTGAAAGTTATACTTCGTCGACGCCGTCAGCAAAAAGAAATCGACCGAAAATGCTTGTTTTCGTCGCTGCGACGTGGGCCGTCCGCTGAAGTATGAATCAGGCTTTAGAGACACAGGGAAAAATGTAACGAACCTCGTGCACATGCCTTAGTTACTTTTCTTTTTCTTTTAATTTAGGTACCCGTTTCTTTCTTTTTTTGCTTCCTTTTCTTTTTTTTTTTTTTTGGGTTGTCCATTCTCACAGAAAACAAAAACATGCTTGTATCTCACTTTCCTTTTTGTCTCCGCCAGGAGACTATGTTTTCGTTCTCGTCCTTCCGTGTGTCCACCAAGCTAACATTGGTCAAGCTTCACGTGACACGTGACAATATGTTGAAAGGGTGTGCTTCGATTGGCTAGCGAGACGCATGATGAAATAGAGACCTATAAATAGGCGTGTCACTTCAAAAGATCATTTATATCTTTTGAAGTGAGGTCAGACAGGATTAATCAGGAACAGTACTGGCGGAGACCTGTGCTCCGAGGAGCACATTTTCTAGTTTTATTTGTGAACGTTTCATCAAACGTCGCTTTTTTTTCTTTCCGGAACAGAAGGCAACATGCGTTGACGCTTTAGGTCGCCATGGCTGGACTGTATCGTTACTTTACAGGAAAATGCCTTCAACGTTGTGCACGACCTTTAAGTCTGATGCTCTACCAACACTATTCCTTAGTTTGTCTCCTCATTATCTCCTCGTTACACAGTATGGCCACGGTCATTGATTTATGGGTATTTTTTTGTTGTCGATATTTTTTTGCGTTTTTAAATAATGTTGCAGAAATCACTGCCTTTTTACTTCTGCTTGTTTATGTTATTACCAGGGCTAGAGATTAGGATCAATAGCATGCCTATTTCATTTTTTTTTTCTTTTTCCTGTGTGATGTCTTTTATGGTTTTCATCTTTTTTATTTCCTCCGTTTTTTTTGCTTTGATGTCTCCTCCATTTCCGTGTTGTACTGGAAGTTTGCGTGTTATAGCCAGGCCACAAACACAAACACAAAGAAGACACCGTGGAAAGACGTCTCCTCGTCTCGCACAGGGCAGGGACCGGGCCGTTAGGGTTTAAAGGAAATGATCACTCCAAGAGTCTATTTTTTGTTAATGTTCTTTTAATCGTATGTTTTGATTTGTTATGGCAAATGTAAGTAGACACTTTCCATCTCTTTTTTTCTAGCTGACAGAACTACACGCACGCACGCGCGCGCACACACACACACACACGCACACACACGCACGCAGACACACACACACACACACACAGACACGCACACACGCACGCACGCAGACACACACACGCACACACACGCACACACACACACACACACACACACACAGTGGTGGAAAGTAGCTAAGTACATTTACTTAAGTACTGTACTTAAGTAAATGTTTTAGGTATCTGTACTTTACTTGAGTATTTCCAATTTACAATACTTTTACTTCTACTCCGCTACATCTAAGAGGCAAATATTGTACTTTTACTCCACTGCAATTATTTGAACACTTTAATTACTAGTTACTTTTCAGATATAAAGTATGATATTGTGAAACACACATTAACCACTTTAGCCCTATTTTATACATAGGCTATTTGAAAATAGTCGATCTACAAGCTCACAACATGTCGCGATGCGACATGTTGTGAGCTTGTAGATCTGCTATTTTCAAATATTTTAGTACTTTTGGTACTTTAAGTACATTTTGATGCCAATACTTTTGTACTTTTACTCAAGTAAATTTTGAATTCTGGACTTTAACTTGTAACAGAGTATTTCTATAATGCAGTATTGGTACTTTTACTTACTGTAAGTAAAGAATTTGAGTACTTTTTCCACCACTACGCACACGCACACGCACACACACACACACACACACACACACACACACACACACACACACACACACACACACACACACACACACACACACACACACACACACACACACACACACACCACTTGTGTCCTTTCCAAATGTTCTCTTTTGTGCAGATCCATTACATTGAGCTCATGGGGTGATCATAAAAAAAAAAAAACCCAAACAACAAAATGGGTTCCAGTGATTCTTGTGGAATAGACAAGCTGATGGATTTGCACAGAACAAAAGCTAGGCTTAGCTGGAGAACCTATGGGGGGGATGTGAGTCGGTATAGCAGCAACGTCTGTACAAATGAATGTACAAACAAAAGCTCTTAATAATAGCCTTTCAACAGTCCTATTTATTCCCCCGCATACTGTAAAAGCTTTGTTTCTAGCTCACGTAGATCGGTGGTTCTCAACCGGTGGGTCGGGACCCTGTGTTTTAAGGAATTTAAGGACTTTTAAGACCTTTTTAATAACTCAAAAAAGAAAAGAAAAGAGACCATTACTGCATCAAAAGTAATCAACAATCTATACTATAAGAACTGGTCAACCATTGGCCAAATTGTCAAATAATATAAGAAAGAGGCAGAACATTTAGATCTGCTATTTTCACAACATTTATCTGTGGAACCGAGTCAAACAAAATGTAATGCCTCAACTCCTACATTCCAAGTGTTTATCAGGGTCGGGGTGGGGGGGGGGGGGCAGTAAAAATATGGTTATGTTGGGGCGTCACGGCCTCAAAAGGTTGAGAACCATTGACGCAGATTACAATAACTTGGCTCCTACCAACATTATGGCCCCTTTGAAAAAAAAAAAAGATTGTCAGGGAGGAAATAGGTCTGTTGAGTAATCAAGGCATCCTTTTTTATGCATATAAACAAATCCGATGACACGATTTATGAATTTTCTTATTTAAGCCATAGTACAGTTACACTCCTGTGGATTTGGAAAGAAATGAAATTTGTTTTTGTACAGTGTTCCTCAATACTTTAGACTGCAAGCTAGTGCACTGTGAATGCGTGAATATCCTAGTGTGAATACATTGTGTTTTTAGTCATAGAGTTGAAAAAATGCATAGTTTTGATTGTGAAAGATATAGCTGGTAGTACCGGTGACAAAACGTTCCATGAGAAAAGTTCATCGCTGTCGGGTTAGGAACCTTGTATGTCCAAAAACAGTTACTGTTCAGGAAATAGGAAAAAGACACCGTTTTCCAATGGATCCACTGTAGTTTTTATTTAGTCACAAGCTCTTGTTAATACTTCTCCTTGGTTCAGTATTTACAAAAACCCACAGACAGACTTAACAACTTTCAAAATGGCATCCCCATCTTGGGGAACAGTTGCGCCTGTCAGTACAGGCGCAACTGTTCAAAATTTTAAAAATGTTGTTTTGAGCTTTTAGACTGAGCTTTTTTTATTTGCTACTTTTGCTCGACATTGTCATAAGATTAAGTAAATATAGGACATTCATTTATGGGGGGAAAAAAGAGGGGGGAAAAAACAAACAAGGATGGAATAGGGAGATACATGGTTTCCACCCGAACAGCGATGAATCGCAAAGTACCAACGTTGGGAAGAAAAACAAACAACTGCAAAACAAGTCCATAAGAGACAGTGCCTTTGAATATGAAGATTGTGGCATAACATTCCATTTGACTCAGTATCAGTCCATTACACCTCCATAGTTACACAAAGACCACACCATCTCTCACTTCTTATTTTTCTACTACGTTGCACAATTGTACCTTGGAAAAACACTGGTGTCGGTTTGTCAAAGAAAGGGGAAAAAAAGAAAGATAAACTATATTCAAATGGCTGTATCATTGTTCTGCTTCCTGTGTTTTGGCGGATGGGAATGCTTTAGTGTGTTCATGTCATGTGGCGTTCATATGATCTCTTTGTGAGATCCTCAACCAGAGAACATAAACAAGTCATTCATGTACTTTAAAAACAGTGGTTCTCAAAACATTTTCACGTCGAGGACTCGCAAATTAATGTTGTGTTTGGCGCCGTGGACCGCCATCTGAAACGGGATTTTGAAGCTAATAGCAACAAATTAACCAAGAACCCTGTGAAGTACCACTGGGGGGTCCCCGGACCTCACTTTGAGAACCACTGCTTTAACCCATTAAGACCTGAGGCCGCTTCTAAACATTTTCAAAATCGGAAAAAAATATTTGAAAAATATTTTTCACGATTTAAAAAAAATAGCAGATCTACAAGCTCGTAGCGCGGCACTCGGTGCCGCGCTATGAGCTTGTAGATCTGCTATTTTTGAATAGCCTAAAGAAATCTAAAAGTGACACAGATGCGTTCCAGGTGGGTTAAAGACGATGTACAGTGAAAACATGACTTGGATGTATGGAGTGCACCTCTTCAGACAGTAGATAAATGGCGCCGCGTGAACGTCGCATCACGTGCAAATCATCGCCCAGTTAAATTAAACGTTTGACACCCTCGACGCTTAACTCACATTCCATCTGTTGCTTCCGCAGACCCGCACAGCAAAGTCTGAAGTGTTAACGGAATTCTTCATCCCAGAAATGATCAATTACACACCCCCGTGAAGCCTTTGAATTCGTGGAGAGGTTTTGTATTTATCGCGTTCCTTCATGGTGAATGAAGAATCCAAACATTTAGAAAGGGCTTAATGAATCGGCTCTGTGCATTAATTCGGAAAGGTGACACACCTGTTTCCAAGTTGCAGTTCATTTTCCCCCACAGCTTCGTTTGACTGGTTTCAACAGCAGGTTTGCACTGGAAACACACACAAGACACCTTTAACGTGTGCATCCAGTTCAAATCCGCTGCCGAGCCGATCAAATGAAGCTATACGGGATGAATGAACTGGAACTTGGAAACACCGTGTGTCACCTTCTGAAAACTGGCACTACAGAACCCATTTAACCCATTGATACCTGGAACGCATCTGTGTCACTTTAGATGTCTTTGGCTATTCAAAAATAGCAGATATACAAGCTCATAGCGCGGCACCGAGTGCCGCGCTATGAGCTTGTAGATCTACTATTTTTTTTTAAATCTTGAAAAAGATTTTTGGGTTTTTTTTTCAAAAAAACTGTTGGGATTTAGAAAAAAAATTTAAGAATCGTCTCAGGTCTCAATGGGTTAAGAAAACAGTTGTCCAGGATCAACAACAGCTAAACTATTATAAAAAAAATCTGGCATGCATCCATTCGTATTCTCAGTACTTCCAAAAGTCTGCATTTTCGCTCGAACCTTACCTTACTATTTAAAACACGTCCGGGATAGACAGTCATGTGTCATGCAAGAATGAAGAGGGCTCCTGGGCCCACGTGCACACCCTTTAATTAACCTCTGTGAAAATGTTGTTGTTTTTCCCACGCTCAACTCCCTCGCAGAGCTAACACTCCTGATTTTACTGTACGAGTGGTAAGGAGCAACAAAATATCAACGTATGTTTCATCATCATAATAATCATGGAATTATATAAATATTATACACATGCTGGGAAAAAAAAACTCTGGGTTTTGAAATGATTCAACTACCATGTTGAAAATGGGACCAATATCTATGTGAGTTTATGTGAGAGTTCGGTGGCATGTGTGCCAAGGCGGTTATTGAAGGAAATTATGGCTCCAATTAAGTCCTCTTTAAAGCTGAGAATTCCTCCGATAGCTCTTTCTTGGCCTCGCCTTGTTCAATCAAAGTTACTTACATGAATCTACCGATGTCTTTCAGACTGTCAGACCTTTTCAAGGTAGAGAGCATTGATTGTTTTGTGAAAGAGATAAATTAACGACATGAACCCTAGCTAGCGTCCTTATTCTGGGTATACAATTGGAGAACATTCAGCAACAACAGCAGATCAACAAGCTCACGATGCATCGCGATGTGTTGTGAGCTTGACGTACAATGAACTATACATGGTTGATGTGGTTATGCCTGCAAATGTTCTCTATCTCTCACACTCTGAATAGCCACTTGAAAGTCTGTAAAAAATGCAGCAGTTTAAAATTTTCACCCACGGTTGTTTATTGTGAACTATTATTCAACACTCCCTACTCTGGGGCCTCCTTTCTGTATACAGACTGTAGCTAGACTGAAATATTGGTACCACTTCTCTCTTTCTTTCTCTCTCTCTCTCTCTCTCTCCACTGTCACAGGTGTAAATATGGAGTACTAACTGATTAAAGAAAGAAATGAAAGGGAAAAAAAAAACATTTTGACTTTGCATTCTGCCAGAATTCTTGTGTTCAATAAAGTAAAAAAGAAGAAAAAAAAAAACTTTTTGACATGGTTTTCTTTGAGAGAAAATTCCTTGTGCAGCGCTTGTGTTGTACAAAACATTTGAGAAATACAGTATAGCTTGTTTTACAACATAGGATTCCTCATTGTTATCTTTACCATGGGAGAGAAAACAGAGTATTTTCACTTCGAGTTGAACCGTAAAGCCAATAAGAAAATTATAATTACTGTACTGTAAGTAGTACGTCTGAGGGCTTTGTATAAGCAGGCTATGCAATACATTATCTTCTACATTCAATAGCAAATAGCTTGTTTTATAACGGTTTCATTTAAAATTGAATTGAACCTCCTTGCATGTTCATGAACCTTTTCAATAAATGTTACTATACAGTATGAATGGGAATAATGATAAATACAGCTTCCATTAGCTTCTAATTGCCTCCTAGCATACTTGCAAACATATTAATACTGTAGACTAGAGTCCAAATTTGTACAAATTATACAGTTTCTTGAAAGTTCAATAACGAGTGAGTTCCATAGAATAATAAATCATGCCATTCCGTATAAACATGCAATAAATCAAGTGAAGCACTATACACGCATAAAGGGAAATAGCTGCTTGAAAAAAGATTGCACCATTTTTGCTCAAGTGTTCAAAAAATATCCAAAATTGGGCAGTGAATCAGTTGCCATGGAAGAGCAGGGTCAGCTAACATTTAAGAGGAAGAAATGGAAATGTTCCAACACTAATAAATGGACTATAACAGTATGTAACCCGACTATCATTAAGGTGTAAGGTTAAGTGTGGTATGGGGACATATCGTTGCACCTGCTGTCCACCATTAACCCCTAATTAAACTCCCTTTTTTAATACGAGCCGATAGAGGAATCCACTGGACTGAGAGACAACCCTGGACTGTTGTGAACAATGGCACTTTATCAACACAAAATATGGATTAGCTATTTTCGCCTCTATTATGATGGAACAAATTAGAAATTAGACAGAAATGAAGGTTACATTAATAATAATGGAACAGATCATTGGGAAGGGGAAAAACACATAAATAAATAAATAAATAAATACATAAATATACATTCCACATTCATTCCATTTCTGTCTCCTCACTCTGTATCTTAAAGGTGGGCTATGGAGAGTTGCGAAACCTGTCTACCAATGACGTCATCGATGGGAAGTCCAAGGCAGCTAATATAAACAACAGCCTTTCTCTAGCTGGACAGATGGCACACTGAAATAGAAGACATTGTTCTTACATCAATACAAATAAAATGAAATAAAGTTTGAAATAATGTTTTAAATGAACAAACCTTCCTTCCGAAGATGTCACTGGCAGGCAAGTTTCTGAAATGTCCACTTTCTAGACACGGATGGGGTAGACAGAATGGTGAAATCTTATAATGACACACACAGAGAACGGAGCCCTATCCTCAAGTCTGGAGGTCGAGAGTATAAGAGGTTCAGTAGGTTAGCTTAGGTGAAATGTTAACGGGGACTGAACAGCACTATACTGCTCAGTCTGAGCTTTTATTGGCAATGGAGCAGACACTGCTAGTGGTGTCAGCAGCTTGCCCATTACGGTGACCATGTTGGCAGATTCCTTTCATCTGTGGATTTGTTCTCTCATATCAGTATCATGGTCAATATCATGGTCAGTATCATGGTCAGTATCATGTCAGTATCATGTCAGTATCATGTCAGTATCATGTCAGTATCATGGTCAGTAACATGGTCAGTATCATGTCAGTATCGTGGTCGGTATCATGGTCAGTATCATGTCAGTATCATGGTCGGTATCATGGTCAGTATCATGTCAGTATCATGGTCGGTATCATGGTCAGTATCATGGTCAGTATCATGGTCAGTATCATGTCAGTATCATGTCAGTATCATGGTCGGTATCATGTCAGTATCATGGTCAGTATCATGTTCAGTGTCATGTCAGTATCATGGTCGGTATCATGGTCAGTATCATGTCAGTATCATGGTCGGTATCATGGTCAGTATCATGTCAGTATCATGGTCAGTATCATGGTCAGTATCATGTCAGTATCATGGTCGGTATCATGGTCAGTATCATGGTCAGTATCATGGTCAGTATCATGTCAGTATCATGTCAGTATCATGGTCAGTATCATGTCAGTATCATGGTCGGTATCATGGTCAGTATCATGGTCAGTATCATGGTCAGTATCATGGTCAGTATCATGTCAGCATCATGGTCAGTATCATGTCAGTATCATGGTCAGTATCATGACAGTATTATGGTTTTGATTGATTGATGTACTTTATTTAGTAAGACATGAGAACAGTACATGACAGTACATAACAATACAGTACATGGAAGTACAAATTCACAATACAAGGTCTACTAAACTGGAAAGCTCATTAAGCACTAAGCTTGTTTAAGATGAGATCCCCATGCACACAAATCATGATGACATACTGTATAAGAGACAGACAGATATACACACTACTATACAGAATGTCATACAATCAGTTTACAGGTCACTGGTATGAAGAGTGAAAAATATGTACAAAAGAAGAAAGAGAGAGGGGGGGGGGGGTAGGGGGGTAGGTTAGGTTAGGACATGGGGTAGGTTAGGACTTGGACAGGGGGCATTTTTGAATTGCAGCCTCCTGGAAGGTGTATCTTTAGGGCAGTTTTGAAAGTGAGTAGGGTTTTACACTCCTTTACTCCTTTTGGTAGGGCATTCCACATTTTTGATGAATAGCATGAGAACGAGTTCATTCCCTTTGTTGAGCCAAATCTGGGTTGAACATGGTTTGTGGAGCTGCCTCTGGTGTTATGATCATGGACTTCATTAACATTTTGGAAGGATTTTGACAAATACAGAGGGATCCCAATGTTGTGGTGTATCTTGAAGACCAGGCCCATAGCAAGTTGCTGTACTCTGTCCTCAACCCTAAGCCATCCAATCCTAGCAAAATGAGCAGGGGTTAGATGGGTTTTGTGATTGAGGCCAAGAAGTAGCCTTACAAGTTTGTTTTGGGATGTTTGGAGCCTTGTTTTTAAGGCCTTGGAGGTGTTGTGATACCATGAAGTGAATGCATAATCATAATGACCTTGTATGAGGGCCCCTGCTAGAATCTTCAGAGTATTCTTACTGACTAGACGATCAATCCTCCACAAATAGCGTGTTGTTTTGTTGACCTTTTTGATCGCTCTTTCGGTGTTTTTGTTACCGGAGAGGTTTGCCTCCAAGATGGTCAGTATCATTATCTTTGGAAATTTACACTGTAAAATCGTCAGCGATAATTTAACTCTGACAGTGTACAAATGGAACCAAATGGACCTTTGTACAGAGTAGAGACCTGTAAGGTTGTCTCCGGACCCGACGTTGAGAACCAGTGGTTTGCCGTATTTCACTTAACCATTTATGCTGACATAGGGCATGCCTCCGCCTGCCCAAACAATTGTCATTGTCATCGCACTTCCTTAGAATCTTAAACCTAAATTGTTAGTGACAATATTGAATCCAATATGTCAGTAAAATCCAAAGTGGAACTGGGTGAGGGACTTTCCGGAATGCCTATGTGTTCTATTGTTCTGTTATTGTGTTACTGTGTTATGATTTGCCATGGGGAATGCGTTTTGGGGACTTGTGTGTCTATTGTGATTAATGTTGTTGGTTTATGTTCATGCAATCGTTTATTGTAGAGTGTTTTGGGTAAAACCATTCGTTGTGTGGGGCACCCATAGACACTTTCCTGTTGGTGGAGTGGAGTCGGTTTGCAGTTTTGCGTGCTATTTGCAACAAATACAAGTGTTCCCATCGTGAGAAGTTGCCATGTTTTATTGAACCCACATTTGAATTACAACGCTGTAGGGACATAAAGTTGGAAGACCAGGCCTTTCACATCTTTGATCATTAATCAGACTATGGTCCATTGCATGCTACGTGAGTTTAGTAATGGAATAGACAACTAATGTCTCTTCAGTCCTCCATTGATCCTCTGGGGAGGACAATACATTATAAGTACCTCTTAGTAGTGTATACAAACCGTCTGTCCAAGATCTGGTCTTTTATTTGCATTATCTCATACCAAACCATGAAGGTTACATCCAGTGGTGGAAAGTAACTAAGTACATTTACTTAAGTACTGTACTTAAGTACAAGTTTGAGGTATTTGTACTTTACTTAAGCATTTCCAATTTCCAATACTTTTACTTCTACTCCACTACATCTCAGAGGCAAATATTGTACTTTTACTCCACTACATTTATTTGAAAACTTTAGTTACTAGTTACTTTTCAGATATAAACTATGATATTATAAAACATACATTAACCACTTTAGCCCTATTTCATACATAGGCTATTTGAAAATAGCAGTTACAAGCTCACAACGCGTCGCATCGCGACGCGTTGTGAGCTTGTAGACCGGCTATTTTCAAATATTTAGTACTTTTACTTTTGGTACTTTAGGTACATTTTGATGCCAATACTTTTGTACTTTTACTCAAGTAATTTTTTTATTCTAGACTTTTACTTGTAACAGAGTATTTTTATATTGCAGTATTGATACTTTTACTTAAGTAAAGAATTTCAGTACTTTTTCCACCACTGGTTACATCTAGGGAACGCACACACCAAAAGTTGGTATCACAATCACGGCTTTGCCCAGTAGGGGACTGTATGGATTTCACTGAAATATGTTGCATTATTCTGAATAAGGACAATAACCACATTAGTTTTGCCCATAGAAGTCGACAGTATGTATCATGCTATTCTGGATTTTCACCACTAGAGTGTGCCCTGTGCCCAGTTTTGAGACAGACTGTACTTGAAACAATGAACAGTATTGCATGTTTGTGGTTGTAATCTATTTAATCTGGCTTTCAGGCTTTGTTTACAAGTCCCAACTCAACTGACACATTACACATCATGCAACTATTTACAAGACACAGTCTAGTCTAGTGATTCACATGCTGTATAATATGACCATGCTGTTGTAATTCCTCACCCTTTACAATGGGTGGCAGTCTGACTCCATTTAATGAAAGCGTGACTAGAACACTGGTGGAAAATCACCTGTAACCTGGCAGATGTTGGTTGAAATATATCCTTCCATTTTATTATATTTTTTCAACTTTTGTGTTGCTATTTAATGAAACATGTCATTCATCAGCACTGTCAATGTAAGATATTACAATTAACAGAAAAATAATTAAATTACCCCGCTCAGACAACAAACAAACAAACAAACAAACAAACAAATAAATAGATAAATAAAAATAGCTTTACAATTCAGCTTGCAGGACAATCTTTTTACAGCTCAAGAGATCAAAGGGCCTTAAGTTTCATACAACACCACAACGTGGTCTTATACAGAGACTTAATGAATGGCTTTCCATTTAATCCACTGTCAAACTCAATTCTCTGGCATGGATACCCACTGTCACATGTCACTAGACACTGGCAGACGTGGTCTCTAGCCTTGTGATAGAGAAAGAACAAATCCAAGAGGGGGAATTAGTCATTTCAGTAAACAGAAATACAATAGAAGCAGTTGTCATGCCTACGTACCTGCCTTTCCCTCTGAAAGGCTGACTTAGAGGAAGAAGTCAATACATTTCTCAAATGGCTGTCATTAGTCCAATGGCAGTTAATAGGCCAAATATTGAACTTGCATTATGAATTGTAGTGTCTATATTCGCGACACAACAGACTGACAAGTGGGCAGAGATGGGGGAAATGGATTAAGGCCTACCTTTTCCATTAACTCTAATGTTATGGTTAAGTGGCCACATTATTGAGGCTTATTGTGATACGACATATTGATTTCTGGCCACAAATGTAATGTCTATTCTCAATGTAAGAGAGAACAAAGCTATAGTCTCTAATTGATTTGGTCCCTACTTGGAGGAAGATGGTTTCAAAGTATTCTTCCATAAAATCCACCGAAAAATGTAGGACCTAAATAATGTTAAAAAAATTGGTGTTTCAAATCATTTCTTCTTTTTGGCAGAGGCTATTTCCCCATGTCCTCAACACATCTTATTGCCATTCTCGGAACTATCCCACTACTAAACCCTAACTTTTCACAGAGCACAAGATTAGGGTCCTTTTCAGTACAGCCATCCCTCCCCCCACGCTGTAACAAAGGTCCAGTGTCGGCCCTATGGCTTAGGATTGATCTCACACAGAGATAGCAAAAGGCATGAGCCTCATGCCCACTACCTGTCTAAACCTAATGCTTTGGTATGGTCATTGCAACACCACAGACTCAGGACAGTGAGGCATAAAATACTATGAATATCAGTGGTGGAAAGAGTATAGAATATCCAAATTAGGAGAAGTACTGTTACTTGACTTAAATATGAGTAAATGTAAGATTGTTTATACTTAAAAGTACAACGTAGCTCTTTTGAAGACTGAGTAACAGCTACTTAGTTACATAGTCACATTCTGAATGTAAACAATTACATTTTAATATGTCCTATAAACCAATCTCTCCTCAGATCAATAACGTAACAGCAACACACTGACTAGTTACTGTAATGGTCACTATCCTGTTCAAATATGTTCTCCAATCTCCAAAGGGAAAGGGGTGAGCATTTTGTTCTTTATTACCCCTCTTACTAACACTTTCTATGAGGCCCATCTAATGCATTAGAAACAGACTTGAAAAGCATTATAATGCATGCTTATAACACAGTACAGAGCACTCATAAGTGTTCATAATGCTTTATAACAATACTCATTTGTATGACTTTAATGACTTGTAAGTATCCCTTCTTGATTTCTGGTAACTCGACTCTTTTTTTTGGCAAGGATCATAGTGTGTTATAATTCTCATAGTTGTAAATGCATTATAATAATCTTATAATGCATCATAATCACTGATATAATGCATTATAGTGTGATTTAAGTCACTATCAGTAGTCATTGGGTGCTTTAAGTAACCTAATGGCTTTTCTGGAAGTCTAGGCATCGTTTTGTGTTGTTCTTGCATAGACTAAATTGTATTTTTCCCTATACTTGAAGCACCCAATGACGACATATAATAACGTATCAGACTATTATGCATTATAACAGTGATTATAATGCACTATAAATTATTTTAATGTATTACAACAATTGTAATTATAATACACAATGATCCTGGTCAAAAGGAAAAGTCTGTGAGTGACCAGTAATCATGAAGTGTTATGATACTTGACCTTATAAGTCATTTTTAAAATTCTTCAGAATGTGTTATGATTATCATTATAAAGCATTATGAGTACATGTGAGTGCTTATAACTATAAGTAAACAGTGTCATAAGCAGACTATAATACATGAAATCAAAAGAAAATGAAAATCCTTCTGACTGGGATATAATAGCAGAACTGTATAGGCTACTATGCAATTATTACCATTTCAGAAGTAGCAACGAAACACTTTACAAATGACATTTGAATACAATTAAAATAGTTATTATATAGTTGAAATAATAGAAAATAACAATAAGATAAAATAAAACAGTTACAAAGTTGGCTACTACAATACAGTGCAGCACAAGAAATGATAAAAAAAATATACTACTAAAAGTAAAAGGCAGTGGCAAACAGAAACGTCTTGAGCTTTGATTTACAAGAAGTGAGAGTAGCAGACCTGCAGTTTTCTGGGAGTCTGTTCCAGATACGTGGTGCATAAAAAGTGAACGCTGCCTGTGCTTCTCCACATTTAGTTTAGACTCTGGGGACATAAAGCAGACCTGTCCCAGACGACCTGACAAGTCTGGATGCTTCATAGGAAAGTGCAAAGGGAAGGCAGAATTACTGGCTTTAGAATTTACTCAAAAAAAAGTACACGTATATTACTTCTCAACCCTGATGAATAAATAAACAAACTAGAAAAAGTGCTCCTCAGAGCACAGGTCTCCGCCAGGTCAGGTACGTTATTCTGGCCTCCTGGTGGCGCTATAATAGGCCAATGTGAAAAGGGTGCCATTTATTCTTAGGTCTTTCACGGCAATCAGACACTGCATTCATGATTTGAGGCATTTTGTTCCAAAAATGTGTTTTGCTAAATTAGACCTGCTGGTGGCGCTATAACAGGCCAATGTGAAAAGGGTGGCATTTCTTCCTCGGCCTAGTGGGAATGTGCGTGTGAAATTTCACGGAAATCGCAAGCTGTGTGCATAGTTTGAGGCTTTTTGTTCAAAACGGACCAATCCTGCAAACTTTGGAAGCCAACCATAGGCAATGAGGATGGAATATGGGATATCGGACAGATCCGTGTTGATCACATGACTATAGAGATACTGTGTACCGATTTGCATGACGTTTGGATAAAATCTGTAGGAGTAATGTAAAAATGCACAAATCGGCCTCCTGGTGGCGCTATAACAGGCCCATGTGAAAACATTGGGGCAGAGGTTCTGAATTGGCATCCAGGGAGTGTGTGTGCACAGTTTCGGAGCGAACGGGCCAACGGTGCCGGAGATTAGCTGGTAACACACAGACAGGAGGGACACACACACACACGTGACGTACGGACACACGGACGGACGGACGGAGGGTAAAACATACTCTCTCGCCATGCCTTCGGCCTGGCGGAGACAATAAGAGAGAGAGAGAGAGAGAGAGAGAGAGAGAGAGAGAGAGAGAGAGAGAGAGAGAGAGAGAGAGAGAGAGAGAACCTAATGCATTATTAGGTCCAGATGTAAATAGCTGTATATTTTTTGATATATTTATGAAAACCTACACACTAATACACTTTCATGTGTATATATTGGATAAATCATACAATTCAGTACATCTCAGTTTGAGAAACGTTGAATTTAATTGAAATATACCTTTTTCTGAGGTTACAGTTCCTAATGGGACTGATACCCGGTGGTGGAAAAAGTACTCAATTTCTTTACTTAATTATACAGATTATAATACATTCTAAGTATGTTTATAATGCATCATAGACATGGGATGCATACAGTAGCAAGTGTTACCAAAGTATCAATGCTGCAATGTAGAAATACTCTGTTACAAGTAAAAGTCCAGAATTCAAATACAAAAGTATTGGTATCAAAATGTACTTAAAGTACCAAATGTAAAAGTGCTCATTGTGCAAAAGGTCCCATATCACAAGACAAATGTATACAATGTGTAAAATCCTTTGAAAATAGCAGATCTACAAGCTCACAACGCGGCGCAAAGCAAAAGGACGCATTGTGATTTTTTTCAAATAGCCAAAATAAATATAGGGCTTAAGTGGTTAATGTAGGTTATTTTTTTTTAAGTAACTAGTAACTAAAGTTTTCAAACAATTGCAGTGGAGTAAAATGATATTGGAGTAAAAATAAAAGTATCAAAAAATTGAAACAATTGAAAAAAAAAATCCAGTACAGTAAATGTACCTTACATTTTACTGAAGTACAGTACTAGTTACTTTCCACCACTGCTGATACCCAAGTGGTTTGATGAAACAAAACGGCACAGTTCTTTCATTAAAATGTTACATTTTTGAAAATGTACACTAAACTTGTCTCACACAGGTGTTACTTTATTACAGTATATAAATAAATGATGAGCTTGTCCAATTCATTCCAAGCACAATTTAGAACAACATGAGAGCACTATTTAAAACCCATAAAGCACATTGAGATTTGAATTCATTGTTGATTTTGTCAGCAAATTCTGATTTAGTTTTAGTCATAGTCTTTTGAATAAAATTCCATTTAGTTTTAGTCATATTTTAGTCGTCTGAAATGTTTTAGTTTTTGTCTAGTTTTAGTCGACTAAATATCATAAAATTATAGTCGACTAAAACTACAGTTGATTTAGTCGACTAAAACTACAGTTGATTTAGTCGACTAAAATGTATTGTGGCGGTGCCTTGATGGCGTCGTAATGGCTGATTTTACATTTGCATGCTGAAAATAGCCGATCTACAAGCTCACAACGCGTCGCAGCGCGACGCGTTGTGAGCTTGTAGATCTGCTATTTTCAGAGCGCAACACCCGAGTGCAACCAAATATAAAATGACTTCCCTCATTACATTTAAGTCTAGTTTTTATTTGTTGACAAAATTGTCAATATATTTAGTCTTAGTTTTAGTCATCAAAGCTTAGTTTTTATTTAGTTTTTATTTAGTTTTCGTCAGTGAAAAAAGGTAGTCGACGAGCATTTTTCGTCATAGTTTTAGTCGACGAAATCAACACTGTTTGAATTCAAACTACATTCAATTGCTTCTTTCTTTTCTTCTTTTTTTACCTTTGCAAGTTTTGCTCTTGCACATTTTGTTTTGCGAGCAGCAGCGCCACGTTTCAGCAGTTTAGCCTCCAAGCTCCCCCATCTCCCCTCCTTTCTCTGTTGTCGTCCTCAGGCAGGCTTGTTCCTTCAGTACAGAGCCAACCCAGTCAGCCATGCATTCCTATCCAGAACACTCTGCCTCATCTCTGCTTCCCAACCTTTTAATCACAATAAAGTGTTACATCACAACACGCACACACAGTCATATTTCCTGCCACAGTAGCTCGGCCAAAAGAAAGGTTTTCCTCAATTCCCACACGTAGCTACTGTCGTTTTGTGGTTGTAAAAGATGTTTATTCTGGGTTTGAGAGAACATTAGTGTTTGTGATCTCCAGCCTGGATTTGCAATGCATCTTTCATTCTTCTGAAGACTGAACCTGCCAGTTTGTGGAAAACCAATAATAACTATTGCTGCAATATCAGGGGTTAAGCCCGTTAGGGAGAAAGAAAAATGTTTGAAAATGTTTTCAAAGTGTTTTCAAATTGATAGTTGTCCGATATAGCTGGTTTAATAGTTGCCAAGTTGCTATGTACAACGTTTATGGCTATGTCTATTATTGCACACAAAAAAAAACATCTGTGCATGTACAGATGTTCTCAGGCAAATCTCACGCCATGCAATTTGCAACTGGACCTAGACAAGTCTTCTAGCTTACTCCTAGTAATGATGATCTCTTGTATAATATTGTATGTCTTCTGTATATGTCTTGATTAATTGAATACATACTGTAGGAGCACAATGGAAACAAGCCCACAGGACTTGTTGTGTTATCCTTTTGGCATTATTGTATAACTGTATTTCTGTACTTTTTGCAAACTGTTAATAAAGTATTCATTCAATCAATCAATCAATCACTCACTCACTCACTCACTCAATCAATCAATCAATAAACAAACCAATCAATCAATCAATCAATTAATCATGCAAATGGTGTATTGGGTTATGGACTTAAAAAATAATACATATACAGATTATATATTAATTATAGTGCCACCATGTGGACAATTGATATTTCGTTGGGTCCTTATTTCATCCATTTATAATGAGCTACTGTATGTGATGATGCAAAGATTCAAGTCTCAATCATTTCAAATTGAGCAAATGCATGCAAGAGAGAAATAAAAGTAAAATAAAATAATATATAATTTATAGGGTCTTTACTAATCCCTATAGTAGAAGTATTCAAAATATGTTATGTTGTTGTTAGTTGAAGACTAAGTTAGTTTTTTTTGGAGGGGGGGGGGAGTTAATGCAGCTCTTAACTCTAAAACTAGTACTTTGTATTAGGCTGGGCCTATATTGCACTAAACCATTCACAAAAATGCAGGCAGAGCCGAGGCAAATTACAGAACTTTCACTTTTTCCCTTTTCCTTTTTTTTTTATCAGCAAATCTTCAGAAGGGGGCTTCTTCAAAGAAATAACTTCCCACTTCACTTCTTAGACTGAACAAAAACTCCTCTTAAATGAATAGCTTTTGCTCACAGCTTGTGGCCGCATGCAGCTGGCAGCATTGTGGCCCAATTTCGTCCTCTGGCCAGCCAACAGAGACAGACAGAAACATGGCAGATAGACAAGGTTGACACGCAGGTACAAACATTAAATGGTCCTCTCTGCTTTTCAACACATTGCTTCACTCCTCACTGGCTTCTTTTAAAGAGGTGTTTGCTGTTGTGGTGGTGTTAAGATCCCTAATAAGAGTTTCCCACCTCACAATAAAAAAAAGGCTTCAATGCTTTGATAAACACTAGAAAACACCAGAAGAGCACTCTGCAGTGGTTCTCAAAGTGAGGTCTGGGGACCCCCAGTTCTCACTGGAGGGGGTTCCAGGGGGGTTCCCTGCTAAATGAGTTGATATAGCATTAAAAGCAATCGCATCTAGACTTGTTGTGAGCTTGTAGATATGCTATTTTTTTTTTTTAAACATCTTGAAAAAAATGACAAAATAATGTATTTTGTAACATTTTAACAACTCAAATCTTGTATGGTTGTGGCACAAAATATTTTCAGATGAGGGTCAGCCAGGAGTGAGAGACTGAGAGACGAGAAACATTGGCTTGAAGTGTATCGTAGTGATTGACTGCATGAAGTCTAATCACACGTGTCTATCTGTTGACGTGTGTAAAAGATGGCACTGTCCACCATGCCGTGCTGGGACTTCAGAAACACCCCCCACCCTAAGAACATTTGACAGATTATAGTATACATACACTGTATGTATTTTAATGCTCTTTGAGGAGAGGAAGAACTTCCTGTGTGTGTGTGTGTGTGTGTGTGTGTGTGTGTGTGTGTGTGTGTGCGTGTGCGTGTGCGTGTGCGTGCGTGCGTGCGTGCGTGCGTGCGTGCGTGCGTGTGTGTGTGTGTGTGTGTGTGTGTTAGTTAATTTATTTAGGTAAATTTAGGTAAATGTAGGTAAATATGTGCAGCTATCTGCACCTGCTGTAATAGTAAATGGAGACATTTAAGGCATTTAAGGCTTAGGGTGTTACTACATTATGTACACATGTAAATAGTTGAAGTGCCTGTGTGTGTGCAGTGCACTGGACACAGCATGCAACACTATGAATAGCTATGTGTAAATAGCCGCTGCCTAAATTTAAGCACAACAAACAGATGGTAAATTTGTGTAGATCTTGCAGTCATGTGCACCTTGTCAGTGAGTCTAGCCCCTCTGTAACTTAAACCAACTTGTTAGGCAGCCTGGAGCGTTATGACCGATGATGGCTGAGCTGATCCTCAGTATATATGGTATGTATTCCAAGTTCCAACGTATACGGTTTGCACACAGTGGTTCTCAACCTTTTGTGGATCATCAGGGCCCACTTGAGAATCTCGAAAGCACTCGCCCATCTGACCCATGTGACCCATCTGACCACTTAAATCGGCAGCAGAAAGGGTGGGCAGCGAGCATGTTACGTGCATGTTCAGAGCATGTTTATTTTAATGATCAATTAAATTGAATCATTTGATTGTGTTCTGGCTTAGATCAATGATACTAATGTAGTATACCTTAAGTTCATATTTATTGGTATCACAAAGAAAACTCACTTTTTTTCTCCAAGATTTTAATACCTTGAATTTCTTTTTACATGAATTATTTTAATATTAATATTATATTATAATTAAAATCTTATTTGGCCCACCAGCCACAGGTTGAGAATAGCCGGTTTAGCGCTGGCGGCTGTGTGTCAGTCAGGTACACTTTCCAAGAACCAGCAGAAATGATGGAGAAACTGAATAATCATTGATGACCACAGGGGATAACCTACTCAATTCTGATTGGCTGGAGGGTATTTTCCATACATTCCTGTCAGGGAGTGGCCTCATCACTGTGGTAAATGAATATGCAAAAATAAACATTTAGCTACTAACCATCCTTAACAACAATATGGCTTTCAACCTTTTGGGGGAACATATAGGTGCATGTGTTGATATAGTTTTGTGTTAGTGTGTGTAAAAGAATAGCCTACTGTCAGCTGACTGCTCAGCTGGTATTTCTACAAGGCATGGCTTCTCCCCATATAGGGCATAGCAGTGGCGGCCATTTTGTTGTTCCAAAGATCCAGAGCCCATTCATTTTTCCCATAGACATTTCCAAAATTATTGAATTCAATTATTTTAAGCCTCGAATCAAGCCATCCAGGCTCCTGGTGAATCATGACCATAAAACATTTGATTCTATGGAGAATTATTTTTTGAAAACCGCAAAACAAAGGGTATTTATTCAATATAGTATCATTAAATATATATATTTTTTCATTCACAGAATCAAATGGTTTATGGTCATGATTCAGCAGGAGCCTAGATGGCTTAGTTCTAGGCTTAAAATAATTGATACAAATATTTTTGGAAATGGGAAATTTATCATAACATAAATTACAGATTTGTAAGAAAGCAAACCGCTTTCGAGGAGGTTATGATTTGAATTGCAGTGGTGTTCTAAGTATGTTTTACTTTACTGGATTATTTTTAATTTTCAGTACTTTTACTTCTACTCCCACTACATCTCAGAGACAAATATTGTGCTTTTACTCCACTACAATTATTTTAAAACTTAAAACTTTTAAAACTTACATTTTAAAACTTATTTTAAAACTAGTTAGTCACTTTGTAGATCTTGATTATTATCATAAAACATACATTAACCACTTCGGCCCTATGTGTACTTATAGGCTATTAAAAAATAGCCGATACACAAGCTCACCGTGTCGCAATGTGACGTGTTGTGAGCTTGTAGATCTGCTATTTTCAAAATATTATTTATACATTTTACTCATATGATAACTGAAACGGGATATTCTGCATAATGAGTACTTTCTACTTTTGGTACTTTAAGTAGCCTACATTTTGATACCAATACTTTTGCTCAAGTACATTTTTAATTCTGGACCTTTACCTGTAACAGGGTATAATAATGGATAATAATGAGGAATACGAAATGCCCCCTTATAATGGGAAACGCCCCAATTGGATACGTCCCTAGTCTGCAGTCTGCAGACAGACCCTTCTCGGGGGTCTACCACGAACAAATACTTCGGCCTCGGATTTTGGCTCCGCCCCCCGGAAGTGTGTGAAACAGTCAGGCACTTCAAACCATAGATATATATAAAGGCTAGATGACTCACCCGCGCTGCTGGCCAATGGAGTACGACGTCGCCACATGGCGGCCATCTTGGGACGGTCATTCATAACATTATGTCTATGGTGCATATACTTTGAAATAACCATAGCGTGCTCAATTTTCATCCGATTTGCAAACGGTTTGGTGTTTTGTAAACACCAATGATGTAGTTATGATATTATTGTATTTAAAAAAAAAACATGATTATAATTATAAGTATGCAGTATTATAACTACATCTTTGGTGTTTACAAAACACCAAACCGTTTGAAAATCGGATGAAAATTGAGCACGCTATGGTTATTTATAGTAGTATATGCACCATAGACATAATGTTATGAGTGACCGTCGCAAGATGGCCGCGGTTGAGCTACGCTTGCGCCGCCCCTTGAGCCATCTAGCCTTTATATATATCTATGCTTCAAACACTTTGTTTTTTTGCGTTCGCTTCCCGCGTTCGCGCGTCTTACTTGTGATACTTTTACTTAGGTAAAAAAATGTGAGCGCTTTATCTACCACTGTTGAATAGTGGAGAGAGTAGACCTCTCCTGCTCAAGTTGCCCTCACCAACATGGCGGCAGAACAGCTGAAGGTAATAATGTAATTAATTGTGGGTGTGAGCGCGTGCGTATGCTCGTGTGTGTGTGTGTGTGTGTGTGTGTGTGTGTGTGTGTGTGTGTGTGTGTGTGTGTGTGTGTGTGTGTGTGTGTGTGTGTGTGTGTGTGCGCGTGCGTGCGTGCGTGTGTGTGTGTGTGTGTCAACATGAAGTTAACAGCACTGGAATTGTCATTCTCTTACAGTGGAAACGAAACACACCCACTATAATTAGCCTAAATGTAATGTTATTACTTTCAGCTGCCTGTGTTTTCCTGTCAGAATGCTGTACAGGGCATCTGCCTATTAGTGGAGCAAGGTTTACTCCACGTTTGATGAACATAAAATTCATATTATATTATTATAGTATATATCATTTGACTTGCTGGTAAGTGGCCATAAGCTTTTTCTTAGGTCTTTTAATTCGTTTTTAATCAACTCTTTCCCCTCTAGAAGGGGAATCTTTCCCCTCTAGAAGGGGAAAGAGGGGGTGTTCTTGTTGCTGAATGCTTTTTTTGGTGTTGTTTTTGCCCTGCTGTTGTTATTTTTGTGCCTGTTGTTTTTAAACCCTGTAGCACTTTGTGATTTCCAAAAATATAAAGTGTGTTATAAATACAATTTAATGTTATTGTAATTATTACGTCTGACGAAGCAGGATAATCAATATTTGAGCATTATTTTTTGTTAATTGCAGAGCTTATGGGTGTATTATCCCTTTTATTTTTGCAGCTTTTCCAATAAGGCCTGTTTGAGGTTGAGCTGAGCTCTGTGGCTACAGTGTGCTGCTGTTCAGAAGATCCAATGTAAGCTGCCCGTGGAGTCTCCCTGGGTGAGTGGTAAAAAAAAAAAAATACACGCATGTTTTACTTAAGTAAAAGTATCAATATTGCAATGTAGAAATACTCTGTTACAAGTAAAAGTCCAGAATTCAAAATTTACTTGAGTAAAAGTACAAAAGTATTGGTATCAAAATGTACTTAAAATACCAAAAGTAGAAAGTACTCATTATTATACAGACTATCCCATTTCCCAAGTTTTCAAAATGTATAAAATGTATAAAAATCTTTTGAAAATAGCCGATCTACAAGCTCACAATGCGTAGCGACGCATTGTGAGCTTGTAGATCGGCTATTTTCAAATGGCCGAAATGTATATAGGGCTGAAGTGGTTAATGTATGTTTTGTAATAATAATCACAATCTACTAGTAAATCTAAAAGTAACTAATAACGTTTTCAAATAATTGTATTGGAGTAAAAGTATAATATTTGCCTCTGAGATGTAGTGGAATAGAAGTAAAAGTACTGAAAATTGTAAATACTCCAGTAAAGTAAAAACACCTCAACATTGTACTTTAGTACAGTACTTGAGTAAATGTACTTAGTTACTTTACACCGCTGCCCTGGGAGAGCGCTGTGCTTTCCTCAGCCTGGCAGATTGATTGATTTTGATGACATTGACTGGGTCTCCACGGGATTGACTCACCTGTTGTTTCACTTAGAGCAGTACAGTAGCCTATGGCAGTGGTTCTCAACCTTTTCAGGCCGTGACCCCCCCCCAAAATAATCATAATTGAACTGGGGACCCCCCACCCCCTGACAAGCACTTGGAATTGTAAGAGTTGAGTCATTATATTTAGTTTGACTCGGTTCCACAAGTACATATTTTCACAATATTATTGTGAAAATAGCCGATCTATAAGCTCGCAACACCTCGTGTAGATGTGAGCTTGTTTGCCTCTTTCTTATATTATTTGACAATTTGGCCAATGTTTGACCAGTTTTTATAGTATAGTTTGTTGATTACTTTTGATGCAGTAATGTTTTTTTTCATATATATATATATATATATATATATATATATATATATATATATATATATATATATATATATATATATTTCTTTTTTAAATATATATATATATATATTGATATTAACCAGTTTCAACCTGGTGTCCTTATTTTGGGCATGTCCTAGGCAAAACATTTCAAAAATAGCAAAAATAGGCTACCAGATATACAAGCTCAAAACACATCGCGACACATTGTGAGCGTGTAGATTGTCAATTTTGGCTATTTTTGAAATGGGGCTTAATGCAGTGTTATGTAACTTTTTAGGGAATACAATTAGATAATTAAGCAATATTACACGAGAGGGTGTGCTTTACCGTCATTATTGGCACGCCAGTGATGCGGTCAGGAACGAGGTGAAGCCGAGTTCCGCCAGCATCACTGAAGTGCCAATAATGTAAGGTAAAGCACACCCTCGAGTGTAATATTGCGATTATACAACAGTTACCAACAAAACACATCCAAATGTATTCATATTGTGGGGCAATTAATAATAAAAATGTTTCGCTATTGTCCGTTTCCCTGTAAAGAGAAGAGTTTTTGACTGAGAGACATTAAATAGTCCCTGTAGCAGTGCTTTGAGTTTGAGGCACCGTCTCATCAACACAGCTGAGCTATCAATGCTTGCGCAGTGGAATGAATTCCAGTAGGCTATATGCTCCGTCGTACGACCGTGTCACGCGGCCAAAATAACTGATCTACAAGCTGACAACGCGTCGCGATGGCGACGCGTTGTGAACTTGTAGATCGGCTATTTTGGCCGCGTGACACGGTCGTACGACGGAGCATATAGCCTACTGGACTGTTAACGAAATGGGAGTCATTTTACTTTACACAGGAGGATATTTATAACCTTCTAACCATTGATCAACCGTAAATCCACCAAATTAACAACATAGTCCATTTTGCATAGCTTGTTCTCCGGTGGCGGCGGTGGGTCAGGCTACTGTCTGTTTGTTTTCCTACCGTGGGACAGAGTGACTTCACAGCACAGCTGTGCCATATAATGGTCTAATCAGGTGCGGACTGGACTGCACTGCGGAGTGATTTATTAATGTGATTAGGCCCGTGCTATGATGCTGGTTTGAAGCACGGCTAGAAAGCTATTTCAACCAATCAGATTGCTTGGTCGGAGCTACCTGTTGTATAATACGATATAACTTATACAATTGAGGTGGTTGGTTGTATTTGGTCTTTCTGCTCTTCTATTGAGACGTTTAGATACTGTGTCTAGGTTAGACACAGCCTTTTTGATACAATCCTGTTTCTGGTTTGACACAAATTAATTCAATTTCTCCCCTGAGTGAAATGTCAGCTTTAGTGCAGGAGACCTGGGTTCGGGTTTAAATCCAGGGCAGAACAGGAAAGTGCAGCTTCAAGTGTTTAAAGTGTTCATTTGGCTGGGGACCCCCCCCCCCTCAAAGACCCCTAGCGGTCCCTGTAAGCCACTGACTGAGAACCACTGACTTGGAGTCCTCAATTGTCATCCAGTATGTAGCTTTGTGGTTAGACGTTTGTTCCTCATACACTCACAAAAAACATTTTCTATATTTAAAAAAATATATCTAAAATAATTGTGAATAGTTAAAGGTAGGGTAAGTGATTTACTTTGGTTAAAATAAGTGTTAAATAGCTCTTTATTCTGATAGTACTCATTGCTACAGAGTGTGTTTTCCGTAAAAGGAGTCCATCATGTCTCTCCAGCTCTTTATTAAACAGAAAATGTATTCAGTGCTCTCTCCTGATTGGCATTTTTTTATATTTGACCAGAAGTATCTACACTTGACTCAAGTACTGGTATTGAGTACTTTGTCCACCACTTCTACCAAGCAATGCAGTCATACTGACTGTGACTATTCTCAGATGTCCTCTGCTATTCAACTGCAGTCTCTAATGTATCAATTATATGCAGATTATGTGCATGATATACCAATGGCATATCATTATTATGTCAATATGAAGCTTTTCAATGGTCATTTTTCTATTGTAACCTGAGAGAAGGAGCATGACAGTTATGCCTGAGTCATACTGGAGTCATCATAACTATCTGCATTGTGCAGACTTTGACTAATATTTTTCTTCAAGCTCAAAAGAGTTGTACACTACCATCATTGAAATGTTATATGCCTTGGGGAGGTAGTTTCATTATTTGCCAGTTCACACTTGAAAAAGAGACAAATCGTAACAGTTATAACAGCTTATTTGCGAGGACATGCTTTAAGACTTGTGTAGGCAGCTGACAAAGTTTAGCCTAGTTGGGTCCCATGTAATTGTTTGGTTCCTTATGCTGTTTTTGTCTCCGCCAGGCCGAAGGCATGGTGAGACTATGTTTTGCACCCAGTTCGTCCAAAAATGCCTCAAATCATGAACTGAAATTTTGCACGCATATTCCCACTAGGCAGAGAACGAAATGCCACTTGAACATTTTCAAATCAGCCTCATGGTGGCGTTATAACAGGCCGATTCGTGTTTTTACCTATAACTGCACCGATCTATGTAAAACTTTGTATGCGCACTCCTAGAGGGCAAGGAAATATTCCATCCTGATTGGCTAAGATTGACATCTAAAGTTTGCAGGAGTGGCCCGTTTGGAACAAAATGCCGCAAATCATGAACACAGCGTCCGATTGCGGAGAAACCTTGCACGCACATTCGCACTACGTTGAGGAACAAATGCCACCCTATTAACATTGCCCTGTTATAGTACCACCAGGAGGCCGATTTTTGCAAAACAATAGTTTTTTTTATTACTCCTAAAAATGTTGTCCAAACATCACGCAAATCGCTATGCATTATCTCTATAGTCAAGTGATCAAGACGTATCTGTCCTATTTTTCATAATTCCATCCTGATTGGCGAATTCCCAACATTGCTGGCCCACAATAACCTACCTGACATGGCGGAGACCTGTGCTCCGAGGAGCGCTTTTTCTAGTTATGCCATGCTTTTAACCCATTGAGACCTGAAACCGATTCTACATGTCTCCTAAATCCCAACGGTTTCCTGAAAAACCTATGTTTCTATATCAGTGGTGCTCAATCTTTTTCATGTCAAGGACCCCCAAAATTATATGTATTTGACCCCCATCAAAATATGTGGTTCCAGGGACCCCCCAGAAGCAAAGATTTGAGTTAAAAATGTTCGCTTTAAAAATATATATATTCAAAGATTTGCACACATTTTCACAATTTTTCAAAAATAGCAGATCTACAAGCTCATAGCGCGGCACTCGGTGCCGCGCTATGAGCTTGTAGATCTGCTATTTTTGAATAGCCAAAGTGTAAAATAATGCTTTTTAGCTCAAATCAAAAAATGACACAGTTCCAGGTCTTAATGGGTTAAACCCTGTAGCACTCTTAAGATACGCAAGAATGTAAAGTCCTTTATAAATAAAATGCAGTATTATTATTATAATACCTCACCACCAGACAGCAACGATATTCAGAATACTCCATGAGCCGACAGCCACTCTCTCCCATTCATTAGCGTGAGGAAAATCAATGCCGTACATCGTATGAGATTACATAATTACAGTCTTATCTGTTTGGGGAGGATGAGTCATTAGTCATTAGTTCCCTATTGTAAGTATAACTCTATTTTTATGCAAATGAGGGGCATTAACGACGAGGACATGCTTTGAGACTGAGAGTGTAGACAGCCGACAAAATATGCCACTGACACTCAAATCCTGTGTCAAATGGTTGAGTATTGACGCACGCACGCACGCACGCGCAAGCTTCCAAAACAACCTGCTAGATCAGGGGTCTTCAACAGGGGGTCCGGGACCCCTAGGGGGTCCTCAGAGCTACTACAGGGGGTCCGCCAAATCTTTGTGTGATATGATTTTTCTTTTTTACCTTAACCACTTGAACCCTAGCATCCCTATTCTGAGGAGAACTTTAGCCAAAAATAGCAGATCTACAAGCTCACAACGCCTCGCGCTGCGAGGCGTTGTGAGCTTGTAGATCGGCTATTTTTGGCAAAGAGGTTTGGTGCAGACCAAGTAAACAAAAAAAGTATAATCTTAAACACAATTTTATACAATATAGAGGGGGTCTCTGCTTCATCTCTATCTCAGCTAGGGGGTCCTTGGCCTGAAAACGTTGAAGACCCCTGTGCTAGATTGAGAGAGCTGACCCACACATCTGATTTACACTCTTATCATACTAAAATGGGTTTAAAAGGGGGGGTGGGGGGTCCAATGTTGAAAAGAGGATTTAAGCAGTTATGTTATCCCTATTTTATACTGTTGTACATCAGTATCATGCAAAAGTACATCTACAACGCGCGCTGTGAGCTTGTAGAACCGTTATTTTCACTGTTGTTTTGGGGCTTTTCTGGGCCTTTATTTGACGGGTACAGTATAGAGATGGAGGACGGAGAGGGAGAGTAGGGGAGTGACATGCAGAAATTGGTCTGGCCGGCCCGGGAATCGAACCGGGGACTCGCCTGTCGGGCATATTAAGAGTACACACGGAACACCCACTGACTACTCGGCTGTCCAGTTCGTCCCGTTTTCGCAATTTTTCAAAATGTTCAAACGTTTGAGAACTTTTTTGGAAAAATCCTTGGAAGACGGACATTATTGAGGAAACGGAGGGGGTCAGAGTGGGGGTGAGTGGTGGGGTTTAAGGATTAGCTCTTTGTCCCCTGCGGTTGGAAGTCTCTCTCTTTCTCAGGCTCACTGTAATATGATTACTTTGTCGTTTGCCATCGGTCCAGTGGTTAAGTACTATGGAGGGGACGGCCTTCGCTCACCACAAAAAAAGAAAGAAAGAAAGAAAGGGCAACGTAAGTTTGAGTTCTGCCAAAGCGTGTATTTTGTAAATGATCAACAACGACAACAACAACAAAAACGCAAAAAGGGAAACGTGCACAATCACGTTTTAACTCAGAGTTAGCGCAAATGGATGGTTCCATTTGCACTAACTCTCGGGAGTCACAGTTGATGAATTAAACACAGAGTATTTTACCAAGTGGGTTTGAGTTCCGAGTCCGACAAAGCTTTTTATTTCGTTAAGGATCCACCAGCAAAGTAATGTGTACCACTTGTGTGTTAGATCAGATGAAACAGTCTGCCCGGTGCAAACTTAAAACCAAATTAAAAGTTATAGAGAGAGAGAGAGAGGGAGAGAGAGAGAGAGAGAGAGAGAAGGGATGGTGCAGTGTTTAGGGGAATTCTGCTGCGCTTGGAACAGTTGGGTTCCTGTGCCCTGATTGTGTGTATGTATAGTGCATGCAGTGCATATGATTGTTGCGTACATGAAGGGGGGTAGGGGGGTGGGGGGATGGGACGGAGGAGGAGGAGGAGGAGGAGGAGGAGGAGGTGGTGAAGGAGAGAACAGCGTTTCTCCTCTTTTGTGTGAATGAAAGGCATCAGTGGCCTCGCGTCAGCTTCACATGCACGCACACACGTGCTCTCACACACACACACACACACTATTTTTGTAGTTTTTTTTTCTTCTTTTTTTATTTCTGTTTTTATGAACTGTGAAAAAGAAATGAGCTCAGGGACGTGCACAGATAGACTCTAGGTGGTGCTAGAGCACCTGCCCTTTGCCCTCTTGACCAGAAGTGCCCTTTTGAGTTTATAAAAAAAAAAGTTTTTTTTTTCAGTTTACAGCAGGGGTCTTCAACAGGGGGTCCGGGACCCCTAGGGGATCCTCGGAGTTACTACAGGGGGTCCGCCAAATCTTTATGTGGAAGGATTTTTCTTTTTACCGTAACCACTCGAAACCTAGCATCCCTTTTCTGAGGAGAACTTTAGCCAAAAATAGCAGATCTACAAGCCCACAACGCCTCGCGCTGCGAGGCGTTGTGGGCTTGTAGATCGGCTATTTTTGGCAAAGAGGTATAGGTGTAGAGGGAAAAAAGAGCAGAGCAAGTAAACAAAAAAAAGTATAATTTACTTGAGCACCTGCCCCTCAAAATGTCTGTGCACGCCACTGAATGAGCTCAATCTATAGATTCCCCCATTCCAACATGTCCGCCTCTGTGCCATGTGTCTATTTGTGTTACAGATGTACTCCATGTGTCTTTGTGCAAACATGTGTCCAAGAGAACACAACACCATCTCCCCCCATGCAGGTGTTAAGGACACTATAAAATCCAACAGGAACCAAATGGTTTCATTTTCTTTGTGTGAATAATTGAATTGGAATAACTTGACCGTTTGAAAGATGTTAACTCTTGAAGTGTACAAATTAAGCTATTTTTTTTGCGAATGTTAACATATATTTTGGGGAGAATATTTGCCTCTTATGGCATGCCCAGAATAGGGATGCTAGGGTTCGTGTGAATAGGGGGTCTGTGATATTTTATAGGTTACAAAGGTCTTTGTTAAAATATATTTATATATTTATTCTGATAGTAATAAGTGCTTTAGCGTGTTTGTTCAGTAAAAAGCAACAAATCAGAAAACACAGTTTCAGGCCAGGATACCACTTTTGTCCAAGGATCTTAATGTTTAGTAAATAAGGACTTGGGAGTAAAGATTTAAAAAAAGAAAGAAAGAATAATCCTTAAATCTTGAGTACATGAAACCAAATTCAATCAATCAAATCACATTTTCTTTTAACTCATCATAGACCCTAATAAAACGTACGTATTTTTGATTTGGGATGCGATACCCCCCCCCCTACATTAGAACAGGGTTTGTTCTCTCTAATTCATTCTGTAGCACTATAGGCACAAGTCAGGACTACGTCACAATGTGTCATCACATGATCAGCAAACATTGATCCACACGTACAAAAGCAGTGCACACAATTCAAACCTCCCACTGACTCCCCATTGTCCCTCTAGGAAGGGGGGTAAAATGTTATTTTTGGAGACCAGGGACATTCATGGGAACACACACACACACACACACACACACACACACACACACACACACACACACACACACACACACACACACACACACACACACACACACACACACACACACACTCTATTGTTTATTGTGCCACTTTCAACCTGGCCTACCTATTTTTGGGATGTCATAGGTTGAGAGAGTGGGCAAACATTTTTCAAAAACGTCCAAAGATTTCCAAGACCATTCAAACTTATTTTTTTAATATATATTTTCTTCTTCCCAGATAGCAAAAATAGCAGATCTGTAATCGGGGTGGGCATGGATATTGACTATTTCCGCTGTTTGTCATACTACAGAAGTATATAGGGCTTAAGTGGTTAATGACGCAATTGTTGATATTTACGATGGCTTGAGTCCTGTTCATTTGGTGTTTGAATGCGGCAGTCCCAAGTTAGAAAGATGAAAGACGTTTTTTTTATAAGTTCTGGCCTGAATGGAAACAGCAAGAGACCAGCGTTTTAAAGGGGGGTTTAGCATTAGTCCCTTACCTCACCAGGCAGGGTGTCCAAGGCTGCTGTGAAAAGAGGTTCAGACATCCGTGAAGAAAGGCAGGCCGACCCGCAAACCTAATTAGCCAGAGATTCATCCCTATGATGTGGACCATGTGTAAAAATGGAGGGGAGGGTTACTATTACTATTTTTAACTGTTTAATCTGTACTCTTTTTAACAGTTTCTTTAATTTGTGTTAGTTCTTAGGTTTGGTAAGCATCTTTAGTTACCCAGAAAAGTGTGTGAAAAAGTTGTATTATTGTTACCATGACGGTGCTGAACAGTTGGGACTATTAAGTTGTATTGTCCTTGTTCTCCAAATTAAGTCTTAATCAGTTGAAGTTTGACCATGGGTTTTGTCAATAACGGCTTGAAAAATACGATAAAGGACACAATGACACGCATTTGTGGACACGCAAACAATATGTTTATTGAAATAACATACATGGCATACATGTGTGAACAAGTAACCAACATACTGTTTGTCATTGAACACAAGTGTACAACATAATTATCTTAAACCATTAAGACCTGGAACGAATCTGTAATCTTTTTATTTGAGCTAAAAAGCATTATTTTACACTTTGGCTATTCAAAAATAGCAGATGTACAAGCTCATAGCGCGGCACCGAGTGCCGCGCTATGAGCTTGTAGATCTGCTATTTTTGAAAAATAGTGAAAATATGTGCAAATCATTGAATATATATATATTTTTAAAGCGAACATTTTGAACTAAAATCGTTGCTTCTGGGACCCCCTGGAACAAAATATTTTGAGATGGGGATCTGCGGCCAAATACATATAATTCTGGGGGTCCTTGACATGAAAAAAAAACATATGTTTTTTTTTGTTAAACTGTTGGGATTTAGGAGACATGTAGAATCGGCTTCAGGTCTTAATGGCATCAATCCAATGCAGAAAGAGCGATAGAATGCATAGATGTGCAGGTAGCAGCATAGGAACTAATTCATCTGGAGGATTAAGATACAGTAGATGGCTGCATACTATAACTAGCATCCATCAAACAAATAAGCAGCACAAAGTTATATATGGAAAGAAAAAGTGCTATAGGGGGGTGAGCCTGACGAAGTGGGTTTTCAGACTACGGTGGAAAAAATGGGGAGTGAGTCTACAGTCTCCCGACCGAGGGGGGGAGGTCATTCCACAGCTTGGGAGAAGAGTCTAGGACGCTTGGAGCGCTGGCCAGGGTGTTTTTTAGGGGAAGGGTGGGAGGGACAGATGTCCTGTGTTAGTGTGTGGGAAGAAGAAGGGGTGTAGGAGGGGTGGATCATGTCCTGGAGGTAAAGGGGTGTGTGTGATGCCCTTGATTTCCTTGTCGGTTTTGACCACTGTTTTGAATTGGATTCAGGCCAGCAACCGGAAGCCAGTAAAGGGGAATGCAAAAACGTTGGTGTCGGGCAGAAACCGCATATCTCCATATTTCAACTTTTTATGTTTTTTTTTTCCTCATAAATGAATGGCCTGCTTTGTCGTACAACAACGTCAAGCTAAAGTAGGAAAAGTAGCCGATCTACATGCTCACAACACTTTGCTTCACGAGGCGTTGTGAGCTTGTAGATCTGCTAGTTTTTTTGTTTTTTTTTAAAGAATTTTGAAAATGAAACGCAAAGTGGTTAATTGTGTCTGTGGGTTTTATAAATATTCATCCAATAAAAAGTATTAACAAGAGCTTGTGACTAAATAATAGCTACGTTGGATCCATTGGAACGCAGGTTCATTTTCCATCTCCTGCAAGTTAACGGTTTCGGACATGCAGTACAAGGTTTCGGTCCGACGGCAACGAAAAGAGGGGACACGTGAAAACAGGCTGAGGACCAAGACATGCTGAGGACCAGGCAGGGGTGTCACGGCCATTCACTGTGCGTACGACACGACACCCTCACTCTCACAGATCCGTGATTTCATACCCCCCGCTTTTTGAAAAAAATAAAAAAATATATTTAATTTTTGATAGTAAGTCGGTAAAATCAGGCAAAAATATGAATTAAATAACCTCACCCTAACCCTAACCCTAACACCGAAATAAAGTAACCAAAACACGAAAAAAAACCTAACAAAATCTGCCCAAAAAACGCAACATTTTGAAAATACAAAATGTGTTTACATTTGACAGTTACAAATGTTTTTCACGATTTTTCAAAAATAGCAGATCTACAAGCTCATAGCGCGGCACTCGGTGCCGCGCTATGAGCTTGTATATCTGCTATTTTTGAATAGCCAAAGTGTAAAATAAGGGGTATAGTCCACCGAAAGTCCAGTTCCCCCCACCTTCTGAGAGCCTGTGACGTCCCTGGGACCAGGATATGCTGAGGACCTGGACATGCTGAGGACCAGGCATTCTGGATCAGTTGAATGGGTTGGAGTGAGCATGATGCCGGCAGACAAAGCAAGAGGGAGTTGCGATAGTCAATCCTGGAGATGGCAGAGGCCTGCATAAGGAGCTGGGCATGACTCCTTGTTGGCGAGGAAGGGCTTGATTCTCCGGATGTCGTACGCTGCAAACCTACAGGATCCAGTGATTGCTGCAATTTGTAGTAGATTGTAGTAGTTCCATATACTACAAGTATTGCTGGAGTTTTGACCTCTTTTAGACTTTTGTTTCCCTTCTCCGTGCGCCTCGGAAGTAGGTGAAGTTGTGCCAGAAACCGCTACCCTTGCTTCTCCAGATTAATTGAAGGACACAGGGCTGTTACTTAACCTGACCAACTCTGGGCTTTCTCTCTCTCTCTCTCTCTCTCTCCTAGATGTCCATGCAATCTTGTCTAAAAAAAGAAAGAGGCTATTAGGGAGAATGCAGAGAGGGGATGGTAGGAATCAAACCACGGGAAATTGTCCTCAGGTAGACAAATACATTCAAAGAGACTTGCCAATTGTCACACTGGGAAGGAATTGAGGTGCGTGTGTTGTTTGTGTTTGTATTTTGTCTACTTCCTCTTAACATTCTCAGCTATGCTAGCACTCCAAATATCTCTTATCTGATGTTTTCTTCCCTTCTTCGTTTAAATACCACATAGCCTTATAAACACAGGTATCTGGTTACCGCTCACACGGCCAATGATCTGGAGGAAATAATGAATGATCTTTTATCTTTCAGCTTCAGTCTATTCAATTGCCACTGAGTCACTGAGACGTAGACAACATGCTCATGGCCAGGGCTTATAGGTCGGACGTAATATATAATATTGCAGTAATGTCCTCGCTGTCGGGTAGAAACCTCTTATCTCCAATTATTCTATATTCTATTCTTTTTATGTTTTTTCGTTAATGAACGTCCTTACTCGATCAAACTGCAGCGTCACTCAAAAGTAGCAGATCTACAAGTTCGAAAAGGCTGTGCGAAGCGACGCACTTTGAGCTTGTAGAGCTGCTGCTTTTGCTACTTACTTGAATTTAAATCTTGAATTTGAATCCTGAAAAGTAACGTTTTTTGGACATATGAGGTTTCCACCCGACAGAGACGATATGTAAATGTCATTAGAAATAATGACAAACTTTAATGCAAGCAACTATAAACCATAAAGCAAGAAATTGCAACGGATGCGGTAGCCATAGATTCTTAACAATTTACTCGAAAAGAGTTCCTTCACCCGGCTCAGGTGGAAACATAACAGTCGATCAGTTAATATTTGCACTTGCTTTATGACCTCGGAAAGCCAGCTTCCATGTTAAACAGCATTGTAAAACTGTAAACACAACAGGTTACAGTTTGTTGCCAGAGGCTATGTGCATGGTGAAACTACTCCATAACCTGAGGCAGAGTGTCCGGTTATGGCGGACAGCTGAGCAGTCGCAACTCCATAACCTGAGGCATGTCATACCGCGTTGTACACGTATACTTTTAGGATTTACCAACGGCTACATGCGCCTAATGTTTTATGATCCTAGTTTGCAGTTGCAGTGAAACACTATCTCGCCACATTCTCAAACATTTCTTTGAATGGATTCACCCTTTAAGACCTGGAACGCATCTGTGTCGTTTTTTTTTATTTGAGCTAAAAAGCATTATTTTACAATTTGGCTATTGAAAAATAGCAGATATACAAGCTCATAGCGCGGCACCGAGTGCCGCGCTATGAGCTTGTAGATCTGCTATTTTTGAAAAACCGTGAAAATGTGTGCAAATCTTTTAATGTATATTGTTTTAAAGCGAACATTTTAAACTAAAATCTTTGCTTCTGGGGGGTCCCTGGAACACAATATTTTGAGATGAGGGTTGGTGGCCAAATACATATAATTTTGGGGGTCCTTGAAATGAAAAAGTTTGAGCACCACTGATATAGAAACATACGTTTTTTTAAGAATACCGTTGGGATTTAGAAGACATTTGTAGAATCGGCTTATACCGTAGTTAAACTTAACACATTTATGTTTTTATTCCAAGGACTTCTTCAGAGCTGCTTTATGGTTGTGTCTGACTCTCTGCCCAACATATTTAGCCGTTTTTGACTCGGTATACAGCGGTCAAACCCCTGTCTTTGTAGAGCAGTCCAACCCCCGTACTTCCCAGACAGGCTTGGTGTTGTAGCACACACAGGCTGTGAAGGTTCCCTCAGGAAAGACCCCCGAGGCATGTGTACAGTAAAAAAATCCGTCTCATACCCGGTCGATAACGTGCCTATAAGACTGTACATCACAGAGGACTCTATAGGGCATGGGGAGAGAACTGATCCCCTTTCTCAGAAGCAGAACTTTAGGTTCTCTCCCTCCGAGCGCCTTCGCTCTCCCTTCCAGACAGAGGCGAGGAGCTCAGCTAACGCTGGTTAAGTGTTTAAATGGGTTGAAATATATTCATTATTGATGAGGAAAATCATCCCGCCACAATGCTTGTGGGGGTTTTCGTGTCTGTCTGCGCCGCTTTGTGTCGAGAGTCCTGTCACCTGTTTAGACAACAAACGGAATCCAGAACCTTTTGATTTGTTTGGAACAGCAACAGGGAATTAATACATTGTCATACTGTACATGGGTTGATATAAAAGCAATGGCAAAACGGCAGCTAATTGAAAATGTGTTGCTGAAAGTGCCTGGCTTCTCTCTTTTCCCTTTGCAGCTTTGATCTGAACGAGATAGAGAGGAAGTCGAGCCTGGTTTATACTTCGCCGCAACGACGCTGTCGCGAGCCAAAAATAGCCGATCAGCGAGTGGTGGACAAAAAGTACTCAAGCCCAGTACTTGAGTCAGTATAGATGCGTATAAGTATACTCCTGGTCAAATATTACTCGACTGCAAGTGAAAGTTGTTCTGTCAAATTTGTACTTGAGTTAAAGTACTGGAGTACTTGCTTTTAAGAATAATTACAAAATACTCAAGTATGCAAAAGTGCTAATTACAAAGTAGTTTTTCTTTTTATATCAATGCATTGCTTTAGTGAAATTTTGACATTTTCCCCAACAAAAATATTTAAACAATAATATCAAGAATAGTGAAAATATCTACAAGCTCGCATGTTGCAAAACAACACATTGTCAGCCAGTAGATCTGCTATTCTCACTATATTTGAAATGGAGCTTAAGTGGTTAACTAAGTTAATGTACCTTTTTCCTGTCCTAGACATTTAGTGGAGTCAAAAGTACAATAAATGTCTTTCAAATGTGTCGGAGTGGAAGTCACAAGTACAGTACTCAAAAATACAAATATGCAAATAAAGTACGGATACTCAATCTAAAAGTACAGTACTCAAGTAAATGTACTTCGTTACTGTCCACCACTGCCGATTAGTAAGCATGGTGCGTTGTGAGCTTGTAGATCGGCTCTTTTCGTGTCATCATGACACTGTGGTACGGCGGCGCCTAAATGAGGCATCAGGCGGAGGTAATCTGCTGTGTGATCGCAGATAGACGACTAAACAGAACGGAGTCGAGACACTTGAAAACAAACCTCGCGTCTGTCCTTCCTCTTTCCCCATCTCATCTGGGCTAACATCTTTCATCTTGTGGTTGTTTTTTTTCTTTTATAACTTTCTTTCTGTATACTTGACTGAGGAAAGAGAATACACACACGCCGATAGCCGGGATGAAATCTGATACCTCAAGTGTCACGGGAACACACACACACACACACACACACACACACACACACACACACACACACACACACACACACACACACACACACACACACACACACACACACACACACACACACACACACAGAGAGCACCAGGTTCAGTGGCGTGCACAGACATTTTGAGGGGCAAGTGCTCAAGTAAATTATATATATTTTTTTACTTGGTCTGCTCTTTTTTCCCTCTACACCTATACCTCTTTGCCAAAAATAGCCGATGTACAAGCCCACAACGCCTCGCAAGTGAGCTTGTAGATCTGCTATTTTTGGCTAAAGTTCTCCTCAGAAAAGGGATGCTAGGTTTCGAGTGGTTATGGTAAAAAGAAAAATAATATCACATAAAGATTTGGCGGACCCCCTGTAGTAACTCTGAGGCCCCCTAGGGATCCCGGACCCCCTGTTGAAGACCCCTGCTGTAAACTGAAAAAATAAAACCTTTTTTTCTTCATTTTTTTCAAAAGGGCACTTCTGGTCAAGAGGGCAAAGGGCAGGTGCTCTAGCACCACCTAGAGTCTATCTGTGCACGTCCCTGCACACACACACACACACACACACAGAGCACCAGGTTCGTGGCTCCGCGGACTATAAACTTAAGGCATGGTTGCCACGCAAGGCCGTATTATCGAGGATCTGTCTGTACATATTTGTGGCACATCACAGTAACTAATGGGAAAGGTTGAGAGTCCACTCGAAGCGCGCACAAAGAAAAATGTCTCCAGTGCAGAAGCTGTGTGCACTCTCCCGTGGTTTCCTAAAGGGACTGGTCCATAAATCGCAAGAGCACTTTCATTATTTGGATCCGGTCCATGCATATATTTCAAAGTAATAGGAAACTCTTAGATAGTTATAAGTACACAGTCAAATCCCATTTTTCACACTCTCTTGACTGAGTCGAATTAACCACTTCCGACCCGGTGTCCCTCTTCTGGGCATGTCTTTATGGGATACATTTATGTTCAAAATGATTCTAAAATATTAAATCTACTGTACAATCTCACAACGCCTCCCGATGCGACTCGCAATGCCTCACACCGCGAGGGGTCGAGCTTGCAAATGGGCTATTTTCACCATTCAACACCGTTGTACGATAAAGTCCAAAATATGGCTTAACACTCCGGATTGCATTTTAACATAAAAGCCTTCCCATCATGCATTTGATTAGAAATTAAGCCTTTCTACTGCTCACTGAATATTTCTTACCTGGTTGAGTAAGATACTGCACCCAGGTGTCTTATTCAGGTATGTGGGCCATTCACAGTTGACGTGACACCATAACCCTCAAGATAATCGCTTATTCATCGTCGTTACGCTCGCTGCCTCGCTGAGAAGTGATTGCCACAGAGCTATGAGGTCAAGGCACTCTTCACCTGAAACTGACCACACAAACCCAGTTTGTCGGGGCTGCCATTCTGCCGGTCAGACGAGACAAGAGGAGTATTGATCCAGGCCTCTCCTCTCCACCGCTAGTAGTTTGTCCTCTAAGCGTGCAGGTGAAGGCTCAGGAATGGAGAAGTAAATAAGCACTTGGGTAAATAAAACACCTAGGTCAACATGGCCATTTCACCCATTAACCTGAACTAGCTTAGGCCATTCTTTTGAGATTAGACAGTGACTGAAGGCAATCGGGGGAACCTGCAACTGGGCAAACATGACAAAGCATGGTCACTTAGGGTTCAGCGAGAATCCACTGTTTGCTAAGTGTTACACTGACACGACGGCATGTAGATTGCATTGTATGCTAATCTTGCAAAACAATCCCAAGTCGGGATATTTTGTATGAATATATGTGGAAATGTATTAGTGGAGGTACTAATTTAGCTTACTGGTAGTGTGCACAAGAAATGTGGCGCTGATCGGTCCAGCGGTTTGCGAGATTAACTCCGGACACAGGGACAGACTCACCCACTGACAGACGCACAGACAGACCCTCTTATAGGTGGCTTGCCTCCTGCAGAGTCGCACCATGAAAAGACCCATACGGGTTACAACAGCAGCTCTCAAACTTCTTCATGCGTCAAGGACCCCCGAATTGATATGTATTTGTAGCCACGGACCTGAAAAGGTTTTGTGCCAGGGGGACCCCCAGAAGAGAAGATCTTAATTATTTTCCAATACTTGGAAAACATTCAAAATAGCAGATGTGCAAGCACGCATGCTGCTATTTTTGGAATGGTCAATGGATAGATCGATAAAGAGGTTGAAATGATTGTGATGCTACAGTACATTAACTACTTTTGCTGGGGAGTGGGAACCCCTTGAACACCCCCAAGGACCCCTGGGGGTCCCCGGACCCCCCACTTTCAGAACCAATGGGTTCCAAAACAGATTCTGACTGCTCATTACTTCCAAAGCATTCATCAAACTATCTTCATATTAATTAGAGATCTTGTTAGATAGCATTTTGTAAGTGATTATGCATGCTGTATCACTTGGTATAGTAATATTTGTTAATACTTTACTCACGTTCAAATACATATTTTATAGGTGCAGGAAAACCAAAATCTCACCAAAGACATTTTTTTCCTCTTTTTTTTTTTTGGCTTAGCCTTGAGCACATGGCGAGCAAAGAGTCGCTCACAACCAAATCCAACCAAAGGTCAAAGGTGGGGGTCGGGGGTCAGAGAGGCGTGGCCTCGGTGCCGGAGACGCCCCCAGGTTTACACAAGTGTAAAAAGAATCCATTCAGTGGGGCTGTATGGACAGAGTTTCACAAAGATCCACTGTGTGGGGCGCATACCTACCCCCACTCCATCTCCACTGTGGACCATGCCTGCACACAGGCGGCCCACACAATGCTAGGGTTTCTGGTCAGCCATGGCCATGTTGATGTTAACCCCCATTAAAAGCACAAATATCATCCAGGTTTCCCCTTGTCGGTTTAACTTGACCGCCTAAGTGTTTTTAGTGTACCTATAAATGAAAATCCCCTATATATTGCGAGCCGTGTTCGTGGCTTTCACCAAATAACCCCAGCAATATGTTTTCACTCTGAGATAGTTTTCTTTTGGCATATTTTATAGCCTGACATATGTTCGTGGGCTTTGTGAGTAAACGTTGAGTACATTTTGATGCGTAAAGCCTATTAACCATATAGTCCCCTCTATACTTATTAAAACTAACCTAAGTTAAGTAGATCGGCTATTTTTTGGCGAATGTTTCCCCCAGACTAGGGATGCTGGGGTTGGAAGTGGTTAAAACGTTGGTTCTCAAAGTGGGGTCCAGGGACCCCCAGGGGTCCTCCTTGGGGCGGTGTTCCAGGGGGTCCCCAGCAAAATGTGTTAATACAGCATCACAATCTTTTTAACCACTTTTTATCCATCTATACGTTGGCTATTCAAAAATAGCAGATATACAAGCGCACAGCGCTTCAAAGATAGCAGATATACAAGCGCACAGTGCTTCAAATCCTGAAAGTGTTTGAATCGTTTAAAAAGAAATTAACACAGATATTCTCTTCTGGGGGTCCCTGGCACAAAACATTTTCAGATGGGGGTCAGCGGCCAAACCTATATCAATTTAGGGGTCCTTGACACGAAAAGGTTTGAGAACCACTGGATTAAAAAGTCAGGGAAAGCCTTAATTACCTATTGAAATGTATGATGTTAGCCAGCACCGCACATAGCTGAACACTGCTACAAAGTACCGGTTTTCTAGAAGCAAATTAACACGCACGTTTAGACATTGGTAATTATTTCACCAGCCAGTATCACGATCCTCCGGACAAATCTGCTACATAAGTTGTGGTTGATAATTCTGATTGTGCCAATTATTTCTCTCCTTTAAATGGAGGTTAGGGCCTTATCACAGTAATTAGTCTGACGGTTTGAATTGGAAAACTTGCAATTAGCGCGAGATATCAATGGCTGGGTAATTCCATATCACCCCCACCACCGCCAAACTGATAACTTTACCAATCGTTGCCGTTGGATGCTAATGCAAGGTATTTATTTGAGTCTACCAATGGCAAGGCACTCTCAGGCTCCATTGCTGATGGTTGATCACTAGAGGGGTGTGTGTGTGTGTGTGTGTGTGTGTGTGTGTGTGTGTGTGTGTGTGTGTGTGTGTGTGTGTGTGTGTGTGTGTGTGTGTGTGTGTGTGTGTGTGTGTGTGTGTGTGTGTGTGTGTGTGTGTGTTCGCAAATAATCTCACAACCGATCTGTGTCCAACTTTTTTCACATATTATTTAAAATGTGTTTTCTATATTTACTTTACTTTATAATGGAAGGCAAAGGGTATCGGACTGAAACCTTGTCCACATTTGGAGTCATTATGTCATAGATACTGTTGTTCTATGACATCAGACATAGATCACTGGTTCTCAAACTTTTTCATGTCAAGGACCCCCAAATTGATGTTAGCCCACGGACCCCCATTTGAAATGATATGCCAGGGACCCCCATATAAGACAAGATGATGAAGTTCTATAGCAGTGATTCTCTCTTTTTTTTATTTCAAGGACCCTCAGTTTGAAATGCTTTACCCCACAGAACCCCATTTGATACCATTGTCCGAAACCCCCAAATTCTCAGTGTTACTTTAACTCTGAGAATACGGGTCCATTTGGTTCCATTTGTACACTCTCAGAGTTACAGACCCACAAGGGTCCATTTGGTTAACTATCAACAATTTCGCTTGGGACCCCCTGGAACCCACTCAAGGACCCCTGGGGGTCCTCGGACCTTACTTTGAGAACTACTGTCATAGATGACGAACGTCACAGGCTTCTCACACTAAGGGCCTGTATGTCCACCAAGGTGTTATTTTTTTTTCCTGCAGTGCAGTGCATGTTTTTAATTGTTTATAATGGGATCGCCGCGTTTTTTTTTTGAATCTCCAGCAGCTTGGCGTGGTGCTGGACATTTACCTTGCACTCGCATCGCTTTCCTCTCGGGCGCCTGGGCTGGAAGCGTTCCTTTGGCGACCGCCCCGGCGTTTTTCAGCCAGGGACAAAAAAGCCTTGGTGGATATACGGCTCCCAAGTCTGAACTCCACATTGGAGCCACCCCGTTCCCATGTGGAATATCATTGCTGTCGGGGGAGAAACCTCTTATCTCCATATTTCAACTTTTTGTGTTTTTTTACTACAGGGGTCTTTAACAGGGGGTCCGGGACCCCTAGGGGGTCCTCAGAGTTACTACAGGGGGTCCGCCAAATCTTTCTGTGATATGATTTTTGTTTTACATTAACCACTTGAACCCTAGCATCCCTTTTCCTGAGGAGAACTTTAGCCAAAAATAGCCGATCTACAAGCTCACAACGCCTCGCAGCGCGAGGCGTTGTGAGCTTGTAGATCGGCTATTTTTGGCAAAGAGTTATAGGTGTAGAGGGGGAAAAAAGAGCAGCAAAATTTAGCAAAAGAAAGTTTATCTCAAACACAATTTTATACAATATAGAGGAGGTCCCTGCTTCATCTCTCTCTCTCAGCTAGCGGGTCCGTTGGCCTGCAAAACGTTGAAGACCCCTGTACAACAGCATCACACTAAAAAAGTACCAAAATAGCAGATCTGCAAGCTTGAAATGCGGTGCGAAGCGACGCGTTTTGAGCTTGTAAATGTTTTAAATTTGAATCCTGAAAAGTTACAGTTTTGGACACATGAGGTTTCCCCCCCGACAGAAACGATATCCACATTGGATTAATTTTTTTACCACTTAAGACCTATGCTTCATTGTATGACAAATACCCAAAAATCGCACCGTGGCTATTACTGAAAATGTCTGGAAATCTTCTGAGGTTAAAGCGGTTAACCTTTTGCCATTGTTCTAGGGTGTGGTTTCATAATTTAGCCCCCCCCGTCTTCTTCCTTTCCTTTCCTTCGGTTAAAACGGGGGGATTAGAGTCGAGATTAAGGCAGTGCCTTTCGCTTCATCCACGGCTAAACCTTATGCTCAGCCTGTACCGCATGCAGCTCAAAGGTGATGAGGCACCCTGTGTGTGATCCTCGCTCGGATCAATCTAAAAGTTCCCAACGCTCCTCTGTACATCAGGGGACACCAGACCCCCCCCCCCCCCCCCCCCCCGAAAAGCCCCCTTTGAATCCCATGCTCTCCATTTTTATATGGCTTTTAATTTTGTGACTGCATTCCTCTTGATGTGAAATTCCATACCTGTTCGCTTATTATACCGAAGGCCTGGTTTGACAGCATACTGATGATGTTTGGTGAAAGTTGAGATGAAAAAGAAAAAGAAAGTGGTGTTGGGAGGTTTCAGGAAACTGGTGGACAGTAAACTAAGTACATTTACTGTACTCGAGTAAATTTCAGTGTCTGTACTTTACTTTGCATTACACACACACACACACACACACACACACACACACACACACACACACACACACACACACACGGTCACACACGGTCACACACGGTCACACCAGGGCTCCATAGCAATGCACTGATATAAAAAACAACTGCACTTGTGTAATTTGTACTTTTGAATACTTATACATTTTTTATTTTATTAGTACAAATTATGATAGAGCAACTTTCCCTTGAGTAGTTGAGTAATATTTGACCAGGGGTATCTACACTTACTTTGACTCGAGTACTGGTGATGAGTACTTTCCCCACCACTGCAGGGGTCTTTAACAGGGGGTCCGGGACCCCTAGGGGGTCCTCAGAGTTACTACAGGGGGTCTGCCAAATCTTTCTGGGATATGATTTTTGTTTTACAACCACTTGAACCCTAGCATCCCTTTTCTGACGCCTCGCGCTGCGAGCCGTTCTGAGCTTGTAGATCGGCTATTTTTGGCAAAGAGTTATAGGTGTAGAGGGGAAAAAAGAGCCCCACCACTGGCTTCAGGTCAGTTTACTGTTAATACGGTCATTTTCTTTTAAAATGTCATGTAATTTCTCATGATGCTCTGTTGCATATTCGGGGAGTGTTCTGTGTTTGTGTGCAAATAACACAGGTAGTGTTTCAGACATAACAAACTGGGGTTTTCTTGGCAATCTTAAGTATAGACCAGGACATCTGTATTTATTATGCGGTCTGATACACACATCCATTCTGACTCCAATAGCTATGTTCTGATAGGTGTCAAAACAGGGTGGTGACAGTAGAGTACTTTTCGGTAGTGACTGGATATGTGGTAAAGTCTTGTTTGCACCGCTGTGACGCACAACAGATTTGAACTTTTTTTAAATTTACAATGCGGGGACTATTTGTACATGCTTTCTTGTGTCCCACCTAAAAACATGTTTAATGTGCCCAAATAAATCCACCCAAATAGAGCTCTCTGGCTCACTGGACTTGTCCAACCAGTTGCTGTTGTTGTTGATCAGTGGTGAAAGAAGTACTCAAATGTGTAAAGGAAAGTAGCAATACTACAATGTAGCAATACTACAATGTAGAAGTACTTTTTTATAAGTTCTGCATTAACATGTTTACCCGAGTAAAAGGACAAAATTGTATCAAAATATACTTAAAGTACCGGAAATAAAAGTAATCATTATGCATGATGTCCATTTTGAAAAAGCGTTTGAAAAATGTGTCAAAATCTTTCAGAAATAGCAGATCACGCGGTGAGCTTGTAGGCTATAGATCAGCTATTTTTTAATAGACAAAGTATAAAATAGGGCTTATGGTTAATGTATATTTCGTAATAATCCAAATTCTACAAAGTAAGTAGTTTTCAAATAATTGTAGTGGAGTAAAAAGTACAATATTTGCCCCTGAGATGTAGTGTAGAAAAAGTGTAGAGTATTGACCAATGGAAGTAGGCTACTCTAGTAAAGGAAAAGCACCTCAATTTGTGCTTTACTTTCAAGTTTCCCTGCACAAGTATGAATGTTTTGTGAGTGTCCAGTCAGTGTTTTAGGTATAACCGGAATGCAAAATTGACCTAACCTGTCTTACTGTCAGTAGGCTACTGTACAGGACATTCCTGTAAAAGCTCTGCATACTGAAGAAGCTGTCCTAACTAAACACAAGAGCCTCCTGCAGCTCCATAACTACAGTATGTCGCAAGCAGCCCAAAGACTCCAGCGCAATAGGCTATCAAGTTACGAATGGGGGGGGGGGGGGGGGGGGGGGGGGGGCAAGTAATGATTTTAGACAACAACTGACTGTGTATGTCAGAAGTTAGAAAGGGATTTTTTCAAAGATATAATATCGAGTACAGTGGTGGAAAGTAACTAAGTACATTTACTTAAATGCTGTACTTAAGTATTTTTACTTTACTGGAGTATTTCCAATTTTCAGTACTTTTACTTCTACTCCACTACATCTTAGAGGCAAATATTAGACTTTTACTCCACTACAATCATTTGAAAACTTTAGTTACCAGTTACTTTGTAGATTTTGATTATTATTACAAAAGATACATTAACCACTTCTATATACATTTCGGCCATTTGAAAATAGCCAATCTACAAGCTCGCGATGCGACACAGTGTGAGCTTGTAGATCTGCTATTTTCAAAAGATTTGTATACATTTGAAAACGTGTGAAATGGGACATTCTGCATAATGAGTACTTTCTACTTTTGGTATAGTAGTGTATATCCGTCTGTCATTTAATGTCACTATGAATTGAATACATATTTATATATTGGACCCCATTTGAAAAAAGCTGTTAGGCTCTAGTGAGCTTTTTAATCCTATTTAGTTGACCTTGTATTCAAACTGTACTTTCATGTGCTTTCTTTTCTGCAAACTTCTAAATAAAGTATTCAATCAATCAACGGTAGGCATACTTTAAGTACATTTTGATACCAATACTTTTGTAGTTTTAGTCAAGTACATTTTGAATTCTGGACTTTTAACTTGTAAACAGAGTTTCTACATCGCAGTATTGATACTTTTACATACAGTAAAACATGTGAGCGCCTTTTCCCACCAGTGGTAGACAGTAGGAATAAAAGGCTGTGTAATTGCCGTCCTGTAGTGTATAGCAGACATCATACATTTAGACACTAGACAGCACCCCTAGGTGTCTCACTTTCTCAGCGTTTAGCTTTAGGATTCAGGCAGGAGAGAGGAGAGAGCACTCTGAGCTCGCTCGGCTGACTGACGTCACCAATGTGTTGATTTGCTAAGCCTGGGAGAAGAAAGGGAGTTTTAGTGCGTGTGTGTGAGAGCGTGTGTGTGCGAGAGAGAGGAGCGGGTACTGCGAAACTGCTGCTACTATGCTGTACGTCCCCCACATCCACCACACATACGGAATCTAAAAAACGTGCAACTTTAAGGTGAGTGAACGACCCGATATGGAGCTCAGCCGCGATCGGCGGCGAGTCTGTCAGTGTTTCCTCCGTGTAGTTTCATTCATAGCCTTGGATCAAGACTGATCATGGATGTATTTAATCGATTTGGACATTTTTTCATAGAAAGTAAAAAAAAAAAAAGTCTCTCGACTCGGATCAAATACAGCTGTGATAGTCTCGATCCAAGGCTGGTTCGTTCGCATTTTTGTGCACGCGTTATTATTTGTTCTCCCTTGTTTATTTTGCTGTACAAAAAACAAAACAAATGTGCGCCGCCGCTGCTGCTGGTGCTTGCCTTGCTGTCCCCACTTCAACCTCATGTCAACTTATACAGTGTGTGTGCGCGTGTGTGTGTGTATGTATGTCTGTGTCTGTGCGTGTGTGCACGGAGAGAGTTGTGTGAAAAGTATCGCGTAAGTTTTTTTTGTACATCATCATATGCGCACTGGAGGAGTGGGATCATATTGGCGATCATCGCATGTGCCTATAGTAATAAAGCGGCGTGCTGCTGCTGTATAGTGTAAGGCAGGGGTCTTCAACGTTTTCAGGGCCAACTAAGGACCCCCTAGCTGAGAGAGAGAGATGAAGCAGGGGACCCCCCTACTCTCTATATTGTATAAAATGTTGTTTCTCAGATAAACGTTTGCTGCTCTTTTTTCCCCTCTACACCTATAACTCTTTGCCAAAAAATAGCCGATCTACAAGCTCACAACGCCTTGCAGAGCGAGGCGTTGTGAGCTTGCAGATCTGCTATTTTTTGGCTAAAGTTCTCCTCAGAAAAGGGATGCTAGGAGTCAAGTAGGGTAATGTGAAAACAAAAAAATCATATCGCACAAAGATTTGGCGGACCCCCTGTAGTAACTCTGAGGACCCCCTGTTGAAGACCCCTGGTGTATGAAGTTTCTAATAACGCACTAACATACATACACGGGGCTTTATTGGAATAGATGCGCCGGGAGGTTGAGTTGACGTCAAAGCGTCTGTTTTAGTATTCGGGGGATCAGATCGGCTGGAAGCGGACGTGATGGTCTGGGGCTGTAATAATAACACTGAGAAGAACCCAGACAGACAGACACACAGACAGACAGACAGACGGGCATTATTATTATGATGATGATGATGACGCTCAGTCTCTTCCCCCATGTGACTTTATTATTTGACAAAGTATAGCCTGGGCTTTGACCGTTTTTAGGTGGAAATATGTCGCTCTTGTCTGACCCTTTTTTCTAATATACCGTCACTGTCTGTCTGCCAGTCTGTGTACGCACTTGTGTCGCTCATTTATCCATTGGTTACATCAGTATAGCCTATGACAGTGTATAGTCTCAACTGTATCCCATTGATTGATTGATTGATTGGATATTTTATTAGACTTAGATGCAAAACAGCACGAGTACTAGTCAAACACTTGGTCTAAAAGGATAACACAAAAAAAGTCCTTGCGGTCTTGTTTCCATTGGGGTCCTATGTGCTCAATTCATCAACTTAGCATAAGAAATAACACCAAAAAATCAATCAATATCATCACACATATCAAACACTATGTAGGCTACAGAGTACATTATAGATGGACAGGTCCATTGAGTCATTATCATGTATTTTGTACTGTAGCCTATAGGCGTAATAGTCTGGGATTGATTTGAACAGAAAAGGCAAAAAATACGATTCCCAGACATGATAATGTAAATCCCTACTATAATGAATGACACTCGCTCTGTCTATTATGGGCTGGTAAATTGTATCAACGGATGAAATGCAAATTGATTTGTTATCGAGACTGATCTCTGTCTGTCTGTCTGTCTGTCTGTCTCTTCTGTCTCCTTCCTCTGTGTTTCAAGCTGGAGATATCTATATATGTAATTAGTTGTTGTCACGTTTGATTAGAATAATGTAACTAAGAATTTAAGCGTGCCCTTATATCAGTACCACCACCTGTGTGTTATTATCACAAATGGACGGAACTGTGTGTGAATCATAAGCTGCGAGGATCCCCGGGTCTGGTCGTGTAGTCGAATACTTTTTTTTTTGTGCATCCAATTCGTGTCCCAGCTTGAGACAAGTGAGTCGAGCGTTTATTCTTCTTTGTGAACTGCATGTTTAGGACATCATTTGTTGGACAAAGCCTATATGTAGAACAAGATGCATGCGGGGGTCTGTTTTATTTCTTTATTGTCATCGGGGTTGCATGCAGACAGCGGTGCGCGACGATCGGGGGGCATGCAGCTACAGTTGTTAAGACTAATCGTGATCCGACTGATAAAGGGGGCTGCCGTTCGATTAGGCAACGTTGTGGCCGATTACGCTATTTTCAATTGCCTGTGTGCTGTTATTTGTTTTGACAGAAATCGCCCTGCATCCTAGAATAATGCAACATTTGACAGCGTTTGTCTGTCTAGTTCGGTTCTCCAGTATTAGCGCGCCGTCTAGGTCTAGACGCACCGATCTGTCCCTCAATAACAGCCTTGAAAGCTAACCTGTGATCCGCAGTGGTGGAAAAAAGTACTCAATTTTTTTTACTTAAGTAAAAGTATCAATACTGCAATGTAGACATACTCTGTTACATGTGAAATTCCGGAATTCAAAATTTACTTGAGTATAAGTACAAAAGTATTGGTATCAAAATGTACTTAAAAGTACCAAAAGTAGAAAGTACTCATTATGCAGAATGTCCCCTTTCACAAGTTTGCAATTGTATAAAATGTATACACATCTTTGAAAATAGCAGATCTACAAGCTCGCGATGCATTGCATCGCGAGCTTGTAGATCAGCTATTTTCAAATGGCCGAAATGTATACAGGGTTGAAGTGGTTAATGTATGTTTTGTAATAATAATCAAAATCTACAAAGTAACTAAAGTTTTCACTTTTCAAATACTTGTAGTGGGGTCAAAGCACAATATTTGTCTCTGATGTTTTGGAGTAGAAGTAAAAGTACTGAAAACTGGAAATACTCCAGTAAAGTATAAAATGCCTGAAAATTGTACATAAGTACAGTACTTGAGTACACGTCCCCTGTTACCTTACACCAGTGGTGATCCGTAGGCTAAAGTATATCCTAAACCAACAACTTTCGATGTATACTTATACACAGCATTACTGAAGTTAAGCCACACCACTGAGTGAAAGGTAATTGCCTTCACTATAGTGCAACAGGCATTGATAATTCCCGGGGTCATAAATCGCAGCTAAATTGGCATTCCTGCTATAAAGATAATGCTGGGCTTTTATGCATGACCTTTGCTGACTGTGTGGCTTAAATCCACACTCAGGCAGGTTGTAAGATAACATGTCGTTTTATCATTCTCTACTTTATCAATATATAGCTTACCTCAGATAAACAACTGTCCAATGTCCTAGACAACATGGTCTATTTATTTTCTATTGCATGCTCTCTCCTCAGGGCAAATAATAGCTTTGCCACGCCTAATTTGGTCTTATTTGGTTATTTAGTTTTTGTCTTAGCCTCACCTGCTTTAAGGGCTCTTTGTGGTGCATTAAGAATAAACAACTTTTACATTTAACTTTTAACATTTTCTTTCAGTCTTTAGTGTTTGTGGGTGTCTGTGTGTGTGTGTGTGTGTGTGTGTGTGTGTGTGTGTGTGTGTGTGTGTGTGTGTGTATAGGGGAGGGGGGTTTCTAAATCCCTTCTATAGTGCTCTCATGTGGCGGAAAGCAAACGAGGGCTGAAAAACTTGTTTCTCATGGGGAAGATATACTGTATTGATGCATTTACACTGCAAAATGCAATTGAACAGACTCTGTTTATGTTGTTGACATTTCCCGTTGTTAAATCGGCGCGTTTATCTATGAGATTTGTGGTTAATTGCATTAATGTCAACTTTACCAGGATGGCAATTTAGTTTATCAACATGAAAGGGAATAGCCACTTCAGCCAGTAATATAATCTCCTTTTCTTTTCCCCTTTCTCTTTAACCTTTTTAAAGAGATAAGTTGCAGGAACTTCATTGTATGGAAATAGTTCACCTAAAATAGAGCTTATAGGGGCAACATGACGACCTATTCAGCTGGTTAATCGAGTCGTCGTTCTGTGCAGACGGATTATTATACTGTACATTGATTGGCGCTGTACTGTATTTAACCCATTAATACCTGGAACGCATCTGTGTCACTTTAGATGTCTTTGGCTATTCAAAAATAGCAGATCTACAAGCTCATAGCGCGGCACTCGGTGCCGCGCTATGAGCTTGTAGATCTGCTATTTTTGAAAAATCTTGGACATTTTTTTCCCCCGATTTTTTTCCAAAAACTGTTAGGATTTAGAAAACATTTTTAAGAATCGCCTCAGGCCTCAATGGATTAATGTAGTGTTGTTGGTGTCTGCTTTTGCCTCGTCCTCTTTTCAAACCAATTCTGGCAGCCACTCACTTCTCTAGCCCTTCCTCGGCTCTCTGCTCTTCTCTGTGATGGGAATACTGAGTGAGATGCCATTTCATTTCACAATGTCTTTGTGAGGCGTGCAGTGTGAGATACCCCACTCGTTCACTTAACCGCCCATCAACTGAACAGATTAAGAATATGGCTGTTATTTAAGTAATGTAGAAGGATGGCTATTTAGTTTTTTTTTTATTATATATATATATATATGCAGTCCATTGGTCTCTTTAAGAGCTGGTCTCTCTTTTGTTCATTTTCTCTCCCTGGAATCTAGAGTCTTGTCTGCTTCATTTCAAATGTGAATTGCTTTGTATGGAATTCATTATCTCCACCATCTGAGATTTAGAATACTGTTGATCTCTATGTGACATTGGCTCTGATTATTTGATACATTGTTATAGCTTAATCAAATACATTAAATTAACATAACTTGTAGGCTTCTAGATTTTTGTGGATATGTTTTAAATTGTAGATTTACCTTTGCATTTGAATAAAAAATATGCAATCTTCACCCAACAATGTTTACACCGCTTTTCCTCGAACAGTTGCTAATGATGGCATTTGAAAATGTAAAGATTATTAGGCTGACTCGACATTTTCAGCACTTGTCAGAATTTTCTTGCATTGACTTTTTTTCTCCTCTCTGTTCTTTCAGGATAGACTTCCTGTTTACAAAGATAACGGACTAAACCGCTGAACGGGGAAAGCAAGCCTCATGAGTTGGCCTCGCGGATCGCAGCGCCATTATGGATTTAACTAAGATGGGTATGATCCAGCTCCAGAACCCCAACCATCCCACGGCCCTCTTGCAGAAGGCCAACCAGATGCGTCTGGCCGGGACCCTCTGCGACGTGGTCATCATGGTGGACAGCCAGGAGTTCCACGCCCACCGGACAGTCCTGGCGTGCACCAGCAAAATGTTCGAAATCCTCTTCCACCGCAGCAGCCAGCACTATACCCTGGACTTTCTCTCACCAAAGACCTTCCAGCAGATCTTGGAGTACGCCTACACGGCCACGCTCCAGGCCAAGGTGGAGGACTTGGACGACCTGCTGTACGCGGCGGAGATCCTGGAGATCGAGTACCTGGAGGAGCAATGCCTCAAGATCCTGGAGACCATCCAGTCCTCGGACGAGAACGACACGGAGGGCAACGCCAACGACGGGAGCACGGAGGACGACGACGAGCGCAAGGGCCGCAAGAACTCCAAGAAGCATTCCATGGAGAGCGCCTACCCGCCCGGCGGCCTGCACGGGTCGGGCATCGCCGGCATGGTCGACCAGAGTCCCTCGGTCTCCACCTCTTTCGGCCTCTCCACCATGAGTCCCACCAAGGCCGCCGTGGACAGCCTGATGAGCATCGGCCAATCCCTGCTCCAGCAGGGCTTCGCCGCCGAGCACCTGATCCACGGCAACTCCCACCACCACCACATGATGCCGGAGATCAAGACGGAGATGATGCAAGTGGACGTGGGCGGCAACGGACACGACAACCCGCAGAACATGGAGTCCAGCGCCTCCAGCAACGGGGAGCGGGGCGGCGAGGACAGGAACCGCGACGGCCCCGGCACTCCGACGAGGAGCAGCGTGATCACCAGCGCCCGCGAGCTGCACTACGTCCGCGACGAGGGCATGGGCGACCCGACCCAGGCGGACATCAGTCAGATGGGGCTCGAAGCCATGGCGGGGATGACGGAGAAACACCTGGCCTCGCTGTACGGCCTGCCGCACAATCACAAAGACGTCATGATGTCCATGCCGCCGTCCATGGCGGCCTCTCTGCCCATGTCCCCGGCCCTGGCCATGTCCATGGACTTCAGCGCGTACGGGGGACTCCTGCCGCAGAGCTTCATCCAGAGGGAATTCTTCAGCAAGCTCGGGGAGCTGGCCGTGGGCATGAAGCCAGACGGCAGGAACCAGCACGAACGCTGCAATGTTTGCGGCGCCGAACTGCCAGACAACGAATCCGTGGAGCAGCATAGGTAAGCTGAACAGAATTCCCTTTCCTTTCCACTTGCCCGTCGGCATTCCAGAGGCTTTTTATTGAATGATTTGAATTTTCTCCCCGTGATTCAATTTAGTTTTAATTTATTTAAACATTTAGAAAGTGTTTGTGATGTGCCTTTGATATTTGTAAATCACTGCTCTGATGGTGTGGACGTGGGATAATACTGGAGAAACTATTGCACTGCTATCTATCTATATATATCTATATATATATCTATATCTATATATATATAATCACGATTACACAACTTAAACTCTTCTCTAATTTGTTACACGTCAAATTGCGATCTACGAATCTTGCAAATAGCCGATCTACAAGCTCACAACAACACATTTCATTGTGTGCTTGTACATGTGCTATTTCTTCTGAATGTTTGCCTATTTTCGCTGAATGTTCGGCCATTATTACATGCCCAGAGGGTTCATGTGGTTAAGAGGACATGCAGTGTTGGGTTGCCTTATTCTGACTCGGGGTTTAGAACCTTGGAAATATGGCATTTCAGAACCTTGATTTTTGAGTTTGTTTTAATTTTGTGGCGATTCGTCCTGCTGCTGAAGGGCGATTGTGCACACTCATGCACACGCGCGCGCACACACACACACACACACACACACACACACACACACACACACACACACACACACACACACACACACACACACACACACACACACACACACACACACACACCATACTCCCTCTCAAAAAATGAGGCCTACCCAAGTAGATTTATCATGAAGTCCACTCCTCTGATGACTTCCAGGCTTGCCCTTGTGACTGGAAGTCTATAGTAACACCTTGTGAGGGGAGGGGGGACGGCTAATGAGAAGTAGCCACCCTCAGTGTAGAGAGAGAGACACACACACACACACACACACACACACACACACACACACACACACACACACACACACACACACACACACACACACACACATGCACACATTTTGACCACCCCCCTGCCCCCCTTCCCAGGGGGTCACTAGGACAGCCCATATTAGCTTTATGGTCAGACCAGACTGTCCAGCCCAGGAAATGAGTGCCGAACCTTGGGCTCTAAGACAAGTGAGGGTAGGTGGGGGGTGGGGTAGAGTACTGCATTTATTGTTTCACAGCCTTTTATACAACTATGGAAGAAAAAAAAAGAACTACTAGGATTTTAATGTTAAATGTCACATCACAAGTTTATACTGTAGGTGTAAAAAAAAGAAAATAAAAGTAATACAAGCTCCCGTCATTTGCAGTTTTCAAGAAAAGAATAGAGATAGAAAGGAAAATGTGTCAAATATTCCCAATATGAGTAAATATATACATACGGTACATGGTTCAAAGAATCAAATGGCAATGCCATGAGGCTGTTAACCCATTAAGACATTTTTGAAAAAAATCAGAAAAATATTTTTTCACGATTTTTCAAAAATAGTAGATCTACAAGCTCATAGCGCGGCACTCGGTGCCGCGCTATGAGCTTGTATATCTGCTATTTTTCAATAGCCAAATAAATCTTAAAGTGACACAGGTATTAATGGGTTAAAATAGCAGCAGATACAGTAACTGATACAATGAATGAAAGGACATACAGTAGCATCTTTCAAAATGGTCAAAATATGTTCTTAAGTTGGAACTCACCATTGATTCTGTCAGGTTTCCTTTTTTTGTTGTTGTTTGGTTTTGCTTCGTGACCCACTGGCATTCCTCACCTTGAAGGCCACCTGTGCAGCCTGGAAATGTTTGCTTAAATCAATGGGAGTGTGCAACGGTTAAAGTTCACCCGAGGATCTGAACACCCACCACTCCACTGACTCCCATTTTTAAGACCCAGGTCCTTAGCCGACAAGTCCGTGGGCGTCACCTGATGTTTGTCTTTAGAAAATGCATAAAACTACAGAACGATGACATGCTTTTCCAGAGACATGTGTCCTTGGGTGATTCCTCGTGTAAGAACAAGTTATTCAGATGTGTTTTTCTCCCCCTCACGGCGGTATTCAGAATGCAAATAATATTTACAGGAGCTTGAACTGGTTGTGTGTGAAGTGAGTTGTTTATTGGTGGCGGTATTTGTGTAGATTTCTAAAATAATACAGCTCAACCACTTAAGCCCTCTTTTATGCGTTCATTCACTGTTGTGACGCATCGTGAGCTTGCCTTGTACATCTTCTATTTGTAATGTATTAAAGAATTATGACATGCCCAAAATAGAGACATCAGGTTGAAAGTGAGCAGTTAGCAGTGTTCACGTTTAGTGCTCAGCAGTAGTACAATTGCTCGAAGGGTTTCATACTGACAGTTCAGGCATATTCAGATGGACGTTTTGTTATTTATGTAGCTTACGGCATGCCGTGTTAACGTGGCACGGATGTCTTTAAGGTCATAGCAGGTTATGGCAGCGTCTGAGTGAGAGAACAGTGCTCGTCTGAGAGATGGGTTGCTTGCATTTCATGCGGAATTTCATCAATTTACCCGGGCTGGGAAATCTCGTATCAAAGGAGATTTCCAAACCGTTTCATGCATTGATCTGCCTTGCCTGGCCCCCCTTTAGAATACTAATGGGTTAATTTAGATGAGTAGATACGGCGAGATGTTGGCCGTTTGATATCGTACTTCAAATGTCTTGACAGCTTTCAGACGTCTGAAGTGTTGGAAAATCAAATGTTGCATCATGCGCTGTCTGCCTCTGTCCTCCCCGACACATGAAAGGGGGCTGGTGCGCTGCCCCCCCTCCGCTCCCCCCCCGCCCCCCCCCCTCCGACTACGTTTCATAGTACCATCCACACACAGATGCCCGTGTCCTCAACAAGTCCCAATGTGGGTCAACTGATTTGTAATATATCAATTTCGTACCTTTCCCCTGCCGTTCGTCGACGCGGCCAAGCTGCTAACACTTTTGATGTGATTACAGTTGTTTTCATTTGAGCAGACCGCTGCCCATGGCGCACGGGGGGGCTTTGTTTCTCGTCACTAATTACACGCCGTTCTCCCAACCGCCCCCCCCCCCCCCCCCCCCCCATGTCACGGTCGCCGCTGTCTCTCAATGCAAACACGTAAAAAAAGAAAAAAGAAAAGAGGAAAAAAAAAGGGACGGAGTTCATTTGGTGCAAGCAGGTCAAGTCAAACATGAGCCTAATTGTTTCCAGATGTGGCACAGGTCCTTGGTGTTAGGTGTGTGTGCGTCCGTGCGTGCGTGTGTGTGTGCGTTCGCGCGTGTGTGTGTGTGTTCGCGCGCGTGATAAAATGAATGCACCAGAAAGTACTCACTTCCTGTATAAATTTAGACGCTGCTCCCATTCATTCCTCTGTGCCCTGGATTATATCATAAAAACAAAAAAAAAACACACAGACTGAATGAATTGTATATCGGCTCCACAAGTGGTGTGGAAGGAGGGGTTAGGGGTGAGTGTGTGTGTGCGTGCGTGTGTGTGTGGGGGGTTCACAGAAGGAGAGCAGCTAGATGTGTTTTGGTGGCAGGCAGCGCTACCTTGGAGTTGCCCTCCAGACTCCAGAGACGGGTATAGATATCTGCTAGATTTATTAAGTGAAAAAAATTGTTAAATGAAGGGCCGCCCTTGTTTTCGCAGCCGCCACAAGTTCAATTGACTGAATCAAAGCAAAGCCCCATCTCACCACGACAAGTTTGCTTTTCCCGTTTTTTCTTGTATTTTTCCTCCTCTTTCTCTCAGCTCCTTCACTTTCCCTCTGTCACTCACTTTCCCCCCCATGCGGGGGACACGTTTGACAAGCCCTAGATTTATTTCTTAAAGGAAGCCCAGGGTTGAGTGTTGTCCCCCCGCGCCGCTTCAGGGGGACGGGATTACAGCAATATTTTAGTAACCCTCGCACTACGAAAAAACAATCAACGCAGGACGGCTCTGAGTGATTATTAGGAAAGTAAATGCGTCATGCAAGCCGGGGCTAACGCCGGTGGAGGGTGGGTGTATGTGTTTGTGGGGGGGGGGGTCTCGCTGTTTGGTATTCCAAACACAGCATCCAATTCAAGGGAACTAGCCTTGGGTTTATCTCTTTCACTTAAACGTCCATTCTCATGCAAATGACTGACCCTCGCTGTAATGTACATCACATAAGTGAAAGAGAGGGGAAAAAAAAGTATTTTCAGAAAGGCTTTGCAGCGTATAGCCGTTAAAGATTACTGATAACCATCAACGCTTTAACCTTGTCTTTTCATATTGCTGCTGGCGTGCATGCGTGCGTGCGCTTGTGTGCAGATGTACTCGCGTGTGAGGGGTAGATGAATGAGAGGTAGTAAATGAATGGCAACCTCCGCTCTCTGCCCTGACATCTGATTTTTTTTTGTGGTAGTGGAGGAAATGTGCCCCCCCCCCCCCCCCCCCCCCCACACACACACACACACACACACACACACACACACACACACACACACACACACACACACACACACACACACACACACACACACACACACACACACACACACACACACACACACACACACACACACACACACACACAGTATACTTCTGAGTATGTACAATTTTTATACGACAATTTTATGAATGGCAATTTTGTTTTGTTTTCAAACCCTACCCCCTAAAGCTGGAGTTTAGTTCTACTTATTTGCGAGCCGGTTGTCACGCACTGACAATAGCTGACCAACAAGTTCACAACGTATCGCAGCTGCGCAACGCATTGTGAGTTTGTAGATCTACTATTTTCAGTGAGCGACAACTGCATGCAACCAAGTATAAATCAGGAATAACTCTTTTAACTCCAACCCCTAAACCTAACCTCCAAATGCCTAATACTAACCCTAACCTGAATATATTCCTAATTGTTTGAACTCTAAACATCCTTTTTTTAAAACCATAAAAACATCAATTTATCTTGTGAGGACCAGGAAAATTGTCCTCACAATCTATTTATCAAATTATATTATATATATATTATATACAAAAATATAGAGACACACACACACACACACACACACACACACACACACACACACACACACACACACACACACACACACACACACACACACACGCCCCCAGACACATGCTCACACGCTGCCCTCAGCAGCAGCAGTATAACAGCCACAGCCTGCTCTTCCATTGTGGTGAGAGGAGAGGGAGGGGGGTCGGTCGCCACACTGCTCTAATACCATGGGCCCCTGGTGTTTAAACAGCGGGCAAGGGCCCTTATCTGTGCATATCAGAGTGGGACAGATAACCCCTTCACACTCCCCCCTCTGTAAACCAAGAGCAGATTGGGCCCCGGATACAACAAGCCCAAAGCCCTTCTTTTTTTTTCTCCCCCTTTCTTTTTTTTTTGTTGTTTCCTACTCAGGTGATAACGGTGTGCACGCACGCGCACGCGACACACACTCAGACACTCGTGCGTAGATGCAAACCCTCATACTGAGGTGAGGCCAGGTGAAATGGCCTCACATTTCACCTAAATCCTAACAGTTTGTTGAAAGAAATCCCCCAAAAAATGTTTCACGATTTTTCAAAAATAGCAGATCTACAAGCTGATAGCGCGGCACTCGGTGCCGTGCTATGAGCTTGTATATCTGCTATTTTTGAATAGCCTAAAGAAATCTGAAAGTGACACGGATGCGTTCCCGGTCTTAATGGGTTAATCGAACAAATTGATTATGGAAAGTTTTCTAAAAAGTTCACAAATGGTGAAAATGGCAGATCTGCTATTTTTGCATGACACCGTTGTGCGACAAAATATAAAATAGGGCTTATGTGATTTGATAATATACATTTAACCCGCCCCCCCCCCCCCCCCCCCCCCAAAAAAAAAAGTCCTCTCGATTAATCAAAAATTACAGAATAATTGATAGTTGCAGCCCTAAGTTGAAGACCCAGAGAAGTCATTTCTGCGTGAGCTTAACGGCCACCTCATTTATCAGCAATTAGCTGTCAACAGGTTTCATTTCATACTGTAAGTACCGCTTCCAACCATAGGATTCATTTTGATTTCAAGTATCGGAAACCCATATTGTGTCGAGCTCCAGCCGATGGCGGACAAACTGTGCGCGTGCACACCGGGGGCGGGCGGCATGCCGTGCACACTTGTGTCCTCATTTCACTCCCTTTTATTTGGTTGCATCAGTTGTCTGGCCCGGTGACTTAGTTTTTTATATAGAACATATTATTTCTGCTCCAAAATATTGAAATAGCAGAGGCTGGTTCAATGTGGGCCCAGACAGTTAAAGCTGTCCAGACAATTTGTCTTTCGCGACAAAACGACCTAGTAGAAAGACATCCATTCCGGGGGCACTGGATTATCCTTCATTTGAAATCACTCAGTGGAGAAACGTGTCCCCGGAGAGCACTCGCAGGTACTGTACCACGTAGGTGTGTAATAAAGCAACAGCTCCTCGGAAAGCCTCGCCACCCCCCCCCCCCCCCCCCAAATAAAAAAGGGCACCTGCTGCTAAGAAAATCCCTCAACCATCGCAGACTACAGCAGAGGACGGCCTCACTCAAACAGTGGCGTGCACAGACATTTTGAGGGGCAGGTGCTCAAGTAAATTATACTTTTTTTTTTGTTTACTTGGTCTGCTCTTTTTTCCCTCTACACCTATACCTCTTTGCCAAAAATAGCCGATCTACAAGCCCACAACAAGTTGTGGGCTTGTAGATCTGCTATTTTTGGCTAGAGTTCTCCTCAGAAAAGGGATGCTAGGTTTCGAGTGGTTATGGTAAAAAAGAAAAATCATATCACATAAAGATATGGCGGACCCCCTGTAGTAACTCTGAGGACCCCCTAGGGGTCCCGGACCCCCTGTTGAAAAAAACTTTTTTTTTCTTCTTTTTTTCAAAAGGGCACTTCTGGTCAAGAGGGCAAAGGGCTAGAGTCTAGAGTCTTGTCTGTGCACGTCCCTGCACTCAAAGCTTGTTCGCTTACATCCACACTGCTTTTTACCTTTTTACCGGGGTGGTGCAGTGAGTGTTGTTGTTGCTTGTGCATGCCACTGAGAAATTGGCCGTTGGACAGGTTCCATAGCGATGGCCACGAACGAGCTGAAGGCGGCTGGCTGTGGCCCAATTATAGACAGGCTCTAAAAGGCCCTGGTTGAACCGTAAAGATTTACAGCCCCATCGCTCTGATCTCAGATCTGGGCTCTGTCCTCCCTGTCAGGATGGGGAGATGTATCGATTAAAGACTTAACATGGGGGGCTACATCATGTGCAACCCGGACTACACAAGCACATGCGCGCGCGCGCACGCACACACACACACACGCGCATACATACCTGGGTACAGAGCCAGGCAGCTTTTTATTGGGTGTTCTCTACATTGGCAGGTGGCACGCGACCCACCCGCAGCATGTTTTTAACCATTTAAACCCTGTATACTGGACGTCTTTGACTGGGATCCAAGGGTCTGTACTTACTTAGCCCCCTCGTTCTTTTAACCCTCTCTACACCAAATATTTTCGCCAAAAATAACAGATCGGTAGAGCTGCTGTGTTTGCCCATGTTTGCCTATTATGACATCATTGCCCCCCCAGAATATGGACGCTAGGGTTCACGCTAAGTGCTGTTTTTTTCTAAGAGTGAAGAGGGTGTTGTGCGAGAGTCTTGTGGCTGTGCATGCATAGAGGGTATGACTTCAAAACATTATCACCATTATTTGAACCCATTGAGACCTGAAGCCGATTCTACATGTCTCCTAAATCCCAACAGTTTTCTGAAAAACGTATGTTTCTATGTCAGTGGTGCTCAATCTTTTTCATGTCAAGGACCCCCAAAATCATATGTATTTGGCCGCGGACCCCCATCAAAATATTTTGTTCCAGGGACCCCCCAGAAGCAAAGATTTTAGTTAAAAATGTTCGCTTTAAAAATATATATATTCAAAGATTTGCACACATTTTCACGAATTTTCAAAAATAGCAGATCTACAAGCTCGTGGCGCGGCACTCGGTGCCGCGCTATGAGCTTGTATATCTGCTATTTTTGAATAGCCCAAAGTGTAGAATAATGCTTTTTAGCTCAAATCTAAAAATGACACAGTTCCAGGTCTTAATGGGTTAACTTTTGCCTAGATTACGATTAATGAACGAACGAATGAACTAAACAAAAGTAAATATAGCAGATGTGACATGTTGTGTCTGTCAGCTTGTAGATTTTTGTATTGATTCTTTGAGAAACCTACATGAGCAAGATTAAGTCAGTTATTGTTTCCACAAGTATCGGTTTAGATAAATTATGGGATGTTTTATTTTTCAGCATGGAGCAATGATGATGATGACACAGGGTTTAAAAAACACACCCTAATAGCCATGCACTGCTCGTGTCGATGGCAGTATAGGTGATCTAATCAGAGTGCTGATTGAGATAAGAGCATTTGTGTGATCTGTACTGGAGCCCAACCGATGCCACATTTCTGGGTCCGATCCTGATTTTGGTGGGTCCTGCGACCACCGATATTTTGATCAATATATTATGTAAGAAATTGCTAAATCAAACAAATAAGAACAAATACAAATACATTTTTTATATTACACTCCAATATACGAAAAGAACATGAAACTTTAATTATACACCGAACAAGCAAACAAGTTAATATAAAATAAAGCCTATATTAACTTTTTTAAATGTTTATAATTACCATAAATGCATGCCCAAAATGGGGATGCAAGGTGAAAAGCGGTTAAAAATCAGGACTCATCTGCCACATAAAGTAAAATCATGGCCATGCCAATATCTGGTGCTAGTGCCTGATTTGAGACGAGCAGAGACGGTTGTTTTGACAATAGTTCACCAGGCTTCACTTGGCAAGAGCAGCTGCCCCCTCTCCCTCACCTGCCCCTGTGTGGCTTACCAGGGGCACAGTTAAGCGCTCTTCAGACGGAGCCTGAGCTTATGCCGTCTGGCAGGGGGGCTGCTATGAAACGCACACGCTCACACCACCATATCTCTGGTCCCTGTGGGGGCTCTGTGGTCACGAGGGAGTAGGCGGGAGGGACTGGGGGCAACACGTACTGTAAGTTGGCCACGTGTGTGTGTGTGTGTGTGTGTGTGTGTGTGTGTGTGTGTGTGTGTGTGTGTGTGTGTGTGTGTGTGTGTGTGTGTGTGTGTGTGTGTGTGTGTGTGTGTGTGTGTGTGTGTGTGTGTGTGTGTGTGTGTGTGTGTGTGTGTGTGTGTGTGTGTGTGTGTGTGTGTGTGTGTGTGTGCGCGCGCGCGCGCTGAAGGGGTGTAGTGGTAATTACAGTCAGTTATCAGGTGACATGCAAATGCGTTATCGGCCCCAACTTCCCCTGATATACATCTCTGCGCTCCCAGGAGCTGTTGGCAGGATCAGAGGTGTCGAGCAGCTCTGACTGTATTCTTTTATCGAGTGGAATTCAGCAGGGAGAGAGGGTTCTCTTTAGGTTTTTCTGGGATTTCACTTTTTATTTGGTTGGATCACCGTTTCAGCTCAACTTTGTGGGTACATCACAGGTTTACAAGGGTGAAATTCTTCTTGTCGTACAGGCTCCTTTATTGCAGTTTCAAGAAAGGTGGAAAGATAGAAAAAAAGGTCAGATATCATTAGGAACAATGTGAAATACATAACGATGATATATACCTGTACATAAGGTGCGTAGTTAAAAATTGCCGTTTGGATGAGGCCGATAAATAGCAGCTTGACTCAATAGATTTGATGACTTTTTACTCGGCTAGACTTTGTATGTACAGCATTTGGTGTTGCTTAGACGCATTTATCAACTTGTCGCTTTTTTTTAATAAAAAGATAAATACAAAATAAAGTCGATTGAATTAAAAGACTGATCTTGGCTTTAACCCATTGAGACCTGAAGCCGATTCTACATGTCTCCTAAATCTCAACAGTTTTCTGAAAAACGTATGTTTCTATATCAGTGATGCTCAATCTTTTTCATGTCAAGGACCCCCAAAATGATATGTATTTGGCCGCGGACCCCCATCAAAATATTTTGTTCCAGGGACCCCCCAGAAGAACCTATTTGAGTTAAAAATGTTCGCTTTAAAAAAATATATATTCAAAGATTTGCACACATTTTCACGATTTTTCAAAAATAGCAGATCTACAAGCTCGTAGCGCGGCACTCGGTGCCGCGCTACGAGCTTGTAGATCTGCTATTTTTGAATAGCCCAAAGTGTAAAATAATGCTTTTTTAGCTCAAATCTAAAAATGACACAGTTCCAGGTCTTAATGGGTTAAAAGCCAACAGCGTTTTAGTTCTAGTTCGTGGAGCCCAGCCTCCCCGCTCTCCTGGACCCGAACGCTGTGGGTTCTAATCCCATCGATATCCCATTAGCATCCCCTCGCCGGGGTCCCTGCCACATGAAAGAAGACGTGTCGGTTGGCCCGCTCTGATTGTAACGCGCCAGCAGACCGCGGGGAGAGAGAGAGGCGAGGAAGACCACCATAATGAGCCAACGCGCTCGAGCCAAAGGGCCAACCCAAGTGTATTCACACGTTTGTGTGTGTGTGTGTGTGTGTGTGTGTGTGTGTGTGTGCACCCCTGCATGTTTGTGTGCGAGTGTGTGTGTGTGTGTACGTATGTGAAAGCTGCCGCCAGAGGCCCCCTAGCCTCCCTGGGAAGTATCAAATCAGAGCCCTCCGCGGGCTTCCACTGAGAGAGCTTCTAATTAGCCTCTTTGTTGCCTGGTGAATGGGGGGCCAGAGATTGGCAAGGGGCCCCAATGGAGTGATAGTACGCTAAGAAGAGAGTCATAAAAAATCCCCCCCCCCCCCCCCCCCCCCCACCACCACCAGTAGCTTCACCTGTCACAAAGGAGCACTCAGGTAAGAAACTCTTGAGTGCTTAACCACGTGAACCCCCGGGCGTCCCTATTCTGGGAATGTCATAATGGTGGAGCGTTTGGCAAAAAAAAAGCAGAAAATACAAGCTCGCAATGCGTCACGTTGCTAGCATGTAGACCGGCTATTTTCTGCGAAAAATATATGGAGTGAGAAGAAGGAGGGGGGGCAAGTATACAGTAGATCCCTGGGGGACCACGGACAATGAAATACATAGGGTTTAAGTGGTTAACACACTCGTGAAGTAGGGTTCGATTTGAGCTCGGTACAATTCTGGGTCTATTTACGATATAAGTATTATGTAGAGCAGTGGTTCTCAAACTTTTTCATGCCAAGGACCCCCAAATTGACACTTATTAGCCCGCGGACCCCCATTCCAAAAGATAAGCCAGGGACCCCCATAAGAGAAGATTTTTACGGCTCTAGCAGTGATTCACAACCATTTTAGTTTCAAGGACCCCCAGTTTAACATGCATTAGGCTACGGATCCTCATTTAATGGCATTTCTATCCCTGGGACCCCAATTTATATTGTAAAATCAATGTTAATTTAACTCTGAGAGTGTACAAATGGAACCAAATGGACCCGTTAGGGTCCATTTGGTTCCATTTGTACACTCTCAGAGTTTACACTCTCAGAGTTTGGTTCCATTTGTAACTCTCAGAGTTACAGACCCATAAGGGTCCATTTGGTTCCTATCCATCATTTAGCTGGGGACCCCCTGGAACCCCCTCAAGTACCCCTGGGGGTCCCCGGACCCCACTTTGAGAACCGATGATGTAGAGCGGTATACAGCATGCATTATTGAAAAAATATGTATTCGCTGTATGGCCTGATTGATTAATTCCATCAGGTAAGCTAAAATATCGACTATGAGTTGTACTCGCGGCTATCGGCATGCTTTTTGTCTAGATGTTTTCACTTTCACTCACAAGAACCCGACCGAGTTAACTTTATTAAGTTTTAAATGGCTTTGTGTTTGTGCCTAGCACAATCACCTGCTGCTGGCTTGTGAAGTCTATTTATGTATTATTTATAAAGCCATGCACCGTGTCCCAAATTAACACCAACAAAAAGTTTGAAAAGTGTTTTATTTTTCCTTTTGGAAAGTAAACCTGCCAAACATTTCAGCTCCCCTGCCTGCATGAATTTAAAATGTCCAGTTAATGAGTCATTACAACAGAATGGATTGTTTTAACATTATTTAAAGGTTCCCAAAGCCTTTGTGGATAGAAATCAGCTGCATGTACAAAGTAATAGTCCCAAATCAATTAATCTCCTTTGTATGTTAGCAAGCCAACGATTTCCTATGGGGGCAAAGCCAGTAATGGCGTGAAATATAGAGCATTTTAACGGTTCGATTGATATACAAAATGGCCTTGCTCTTAATCAGTTAATGCATTGCTTTTTTATATTTGTATTGTACGAGTTTTATTTTACATAAATAAATGTGTTGGGTTTCACATTTCCTGAAAAATGTCGATGTAATGAAAAGTCCTTGAATGCAGTGACAGTGCCAGTCAAAATGTGTCATTTAAACCACAGTGCATTAAAAAATGATGGGTAAGGATTCATTTCTCTACTGTGAAGGTTACAGTGCTGGCTCCTTAGTGCCATAACACAAACAACATCCAACCCCCCCATTTTGAATCTGCTTCCTAAGCCATGCGTTCCTCTCTCTCTCTCTCTCTCTCTCTCGTCCTGACTTTCTCCTGGTCGAGTCGCGGTGGCACGGGCACCGCGTTGAATGTCAAGGCGGCACAGAGCTTTAGTGCCGACCAATGCGTTTTAAGCCTCGCTGTAATCCAGGAGGGATCAGTTGGGTAAATCGTGGCATAAAGCTTAAAACCATAATTGATTTATGTATTTGCTGACCGAAGACGCCCAGAGAGATTACCCGAGGCAGAGAGCTGATGATGGATAGGCCTGCCCCCCTCCTAGAGGCCACATGTGTGTGAGTGAGGTGGGGGTTGAATTCAATTGAAGAGAGATTTGTCTGCCTGTAGCACTGGAATGTTTCGGCCTTTTGTACTGAATGGTGGATTCTGGTTAGAAGTTGCAGTGTGCATGTGTAAATACTTAAAGGAGGAGTTCACCCAAAAAATGACTTATTTTCTATCAATTGCACACCCTATGAAGCCTTGAATCCATGGATTCTTTTTTGTTTTTGTCGCATTCCTAAGCTAATAATTTGATTCCCGTCTCCTACCGGCTAATGTATCCGGTAGGAGACACAAAGTAGATTATTTGTGTCTCCTACCGGTATTACACACGGTCATCAAATTATTGTCTTAGGAATGCCGCAAAAACAAAAATAAATCCATGAAATCAAGGCTTCATGGGGTGTGTAATTGATAGAAAATAAGTATTTTTTTGTGTGAACTCCTCCCTTAAGAGGTAGCTGCATGCGCACTCACTGCATAGCGCAAAGTATGTCTTCGTGCAGCCAGCGTTTAGGGCTGCAGCTGTCGATTTTATCTTAACGATTATTCTGTCGATAACCGTTTTGATTAATGAAATAATCAAGGAGCAGATTTGGTTAAATAAATATATTTAATTTTTATCTTTTTATATATCAACAAATGCATTAACCATTTGGCTTATTTTAAACTTCACACACGGCAGTGTCGTGCAAAAAAATTGCAGATCTGCAAGCTCACAACGCGACGCATTGTGACACGTTTTAAGCTTGTAGATCGGCAATTTTCACAGTTTTATTTGTACACGTTTTGCCTATAACGACATGGGCCGAAATAGGGATAGATTATACATTATTTTACTAAATTATCAATTAAAATTAGTTATTTTAATCGATTTAAATTGATTAGTTCGATCAACTGTTGCACGCGTAGCGTAATAGGCTCTATGCACAGCAGCCATATTGGGAATGAATTGGGCCCCTTCCTTCCTTCACAGGTGTCACCAATAATACTAATTAAGGCTCTGTTCCATTTAGTGTGGCATAGTGGTTGTCTTATTTTAAAAGCCCCCCATAACTCTGAGAGTGTACAAATTTTGTACACTCTCAGAGTTACACACCCACCATAAGGGGCCATTTGGGAACCAAAATGGAGTGTTTCCAGTGAGCCAACATGCACAATATCAGCACCCTGACCAGAATGGAACAGAGCCTTCATTAGTATCATTGGTAACACCTGTGAAGGAAGTAAGAAGAGGCCCAATTTCTTTCCAATATGGCTGCTGTGCATAGAGCCTATTCACTGTACTGTATGTCTTGCAGTTTTTCTTCATTCCTTACTTTTCTACAGTACCTTCAGCTCTCTCCAGCTGATTAGCGACACGTTGTTAATGATTTTGACAACAACGGGCCCTTACTTCACGACTTCCCGTCGACACTCGATATTAATCCTTCGCCTCTTGTTTACGAATCCGGCTGTCAAGCCTTCCCTGCAAGGTCTCTCCGGACCCCGCGTCGCAGATGATGGTTTTTGTGTGTTTGTTGTGTGTGTCTGTCTTGTGTCCCTGGAACTGCGGCGAGAAGCGGGCAAGAAGCGGGGATAGCAGGGAGGTGAGGGGTGGGAGGGGAGTGGAGTGGGGGGTGGTGGGGGGCATTCCATTTCCTGGACTGATCACCGAAGCGGGCGGCTCTGACATGTCATGACTCAAACAGCATCATTTCTTTGGCTGCTGCTCCCGTCTCGCCGCTGACCTTACAGATGATGCCGCAGGCTCCCGCCGTACGCCATTAAGCATCGTGTAAAATAGGACTGGATTGTTTTCTTGTTTTTTTTTTTTTTTTTACCCAACCCACCCGAAACTCCCCCGATACACATAAACTAATCTGTAAATTAGTCCATTTGCAACTCTGTGGGTGTACAAATGTAACCAAATGGACCCTTACGGCATTGGTTCTCAAAGTGGGGTCCGGGGACCCCCAGGGGGTACTTGAGGGGGTTCCAGGGGGTCCCCAGCTAAATGGTAGTTAGGAACCAAATGGACCCTTTTGGGTCTGTAACTCAGAGAGTGTACGGGTCCATTTGGTTCCATTTGTACACTCTCAGAGTTAAATTAACATTGATTTTACAATATAGATTGGGGTCCAAGAGATAGAAATGCCATTAGATGGGGGTCCGTAGCCTAATGCATGTCAAACTGGGGGTCCAAGAAATTAAAATGCTTGAAAATCACTGCTATAGAGCCGTAAAAATCTTCTCTTATGGGGGTCCTTGGCATATCTTTTCAAATGGGGGTCCGCGGGCTAATAAGTGTCAATTTGGGGGTCCTTGACATTAAAAAGTTTGAGAACCACTGCCTTACGGGTCCATTTGGTTACATTTGTAAACACACACATGAACACTAAATGAACACACTGTAGCTGAGTGGGAGGAGACAGGCCGCCTGGGAATCGCAAGGGTAGCGGTTCGACCGCCACCCCTCGCCCATCTACATGTCGCTGAGCAAGACACTTAACCCCTAACTGTCCCATCCCCCCCCCCCCCTCATGTATGCTCATCAAAGCCCATCTGCGCATCCATCAGCTTGGGCAAAGCCGTAAAAACAATTTCCTCTCAAGAGAGACAAGAAAACACTTCCCCTCCTCAGTCCTCTTTTTTTTTTCTTCTTTCGTCTGGGCAATCTTCACTCCTTCACCACCCCCCCATCCTGCCTTCACATTCTGACAGGGAGAACAGAGCCATTGATTGTATGTCGGGGGGGGGGTTTGTACCGGCATCTTCTTCTCGTTCGTTCTTCTTTGACTTTGTAGTTGTTGCTAGTGTTTTATTGCCGGCCTCCTGCAAGTGTTTTGGTCTTGCGGCGAGGGGGGGGGGGGGGGGGGTCCGGCGAAGCTGCGGAGCTTCCCTAACAGGTGTTTGGGTCCTTATCGCCCACGTCTCTGCTGCCCCTTATCTCTGGCCCTCAGCTTCCTGCATCCTCTCCCTTGCATTGCCTCCTCAGTGTGGGGATATATTTCACTTAGCCTCTGACCCAAAACCTTCCTTTCTATCTTTCTTTCTCTCTCTCTCTCTATCTCTCTCTCTAGCTCTCTTTCTGTGTCCACATGCACACACACACACACATGTGGGTTGGCCAAGAGATGGGGTCTGTTGTGTGTGTGTGTGTGTGTGTGATGTGTTGTTGCATCATCATCATCATCAACATCTAGTATCTGCCTTATTGTGCTAGAGTAGACGCCTCACTTTCTTTTTTTTCCCTCTTTTTCCTACATTGCACTTGTAGGACTGCTCTGGGCGAGCATGTACTCGCTCTCCTCGACTGGATGAACGTAATATCATTTGTTTCACCTCTTAACGTTTTCGTCTGTGCAAAATACATTCAATAAAAAAAAGAAACGAAAAAACTTCGATCATCCACTTAGAAGAAGAAGAAAAAAAGTTTGACAAAGGCGAATAGATCTTTCAAAAGAAACGGTGGGCTTGGCCTTTTTGGGTTTTTCGTAGCCATCGGTTCGATATTGCATCGATTTTACACTTTGGGCTATTCAAAAATAGCAGATATACAAGCTCATAGCGCGGCACCGAGTGCCGCGCTACGAGCTTGTAGATCTGCTATTTTTGAAAAATCGTGAAAATGTGTGCAAATCTTTGAATATATATATTTTTAAAGCGAACATTTTTAACTCAAATCTTTGCTTCTGGGGGGTCCCTGGAACAAGATATTTTGATGGGGGGTCCGCAGCCAAATACATATAATTTTGGGGGTCCTTGACCTGAAGATCTTTCAAAAGAAACGGTGGGCCTTGGCCTTTTTGGGGTTTTTCGTAGCCATCGGTTCGATATTGCATCTGTGATCGGTCCCAGGTTTTTTTTTTACCAGGATTTAGACCAGTCCCCCCACACACACACACACACACACACACACACACACACACACACACACACACACACACACACACACCCCTCTTCCACCCCACCCCGCACCCCTTCGTGCCCTCCTGCTCGGCTCGGCTCCCAAGTCTCACATCGGGGGACAAAGGCTAAAGTGTCTCTGTGATGGGGTGTGGTGGGGGGGTGGTGGTGGTGTCGATGCTGGTTGGTGGGGTTTGACCCCCTCAGACAAACCTGACAGGGGCCCTTTTTTTTTCTCCTTTTTTTTGTCTAATCCTACTCTGAGTGGGCGTTGGGGAGAGACCCCCAGCCCGCCTAAGACCCATGAGAGAGGCTATTGTGAGTCGGTGGGCTCTGTTACAGTAGGATAGATGCAGGGGTCTCAGGCCCAGCACAAAGGCCAGGGTCAGCCAGGCTTCCATTATTTACAGTAGGCTCTTTCATTGGCCGAGTGAAACAGGAGCTGCCCGGGTGGGGTGGGGTGGGGGGTGCCGGGGGGTGGGGTGGGGGCTTCGTTCGGGAGAGGACCACTGTTTTTGCTCAGCCAGGCCCTCCACACAGGTCAAAGAGCATCGGGGGTGGGGCCGGAGGGGTTACAGACCTGACTTGTGTGTGTGTGTGTGTGTGTGTGTGGGGATGTCTGCTGTTTCACTAGGGTACAAAAGCGAGGCCGATGGGGGTCGCTCGCTTCACAGAGAGAAATGTCGGGACTCTTTTCTTATTGATCAGGCACAGGGAATGATCGCTCGCTCTCAAGACGCAGCGCCAGCAAAGCAATGATGACAGGCTGGGGAGAGAACTTTTTTCTTTTTCAACGCAACCCGAGGGGGGAGTAAACGACGAAAGAATGGATGAATGCTTCTTTCTTTTGTTTTTATCCTGTTGTTGCTGGGGTGTTGCTTTTTTTTTGGACAAGTGAAAAACCCTACACCTTCATAAATGACTGCGGGGGCATTGCTTCACATGTCCCAGAGTGACTCGGTGACCTACATACGTGTGACAGATAACTTGACCTGCTATGCAGTCTAAAAACACACACACACACACAGACACACACCCACACACACACACACACACACACACAAAAAGAAAGAAACTGTACCAAAAAAACGTGCAACTGCGTTGTAACCCGACGCTTTGTATTCAGTCATCTTTGTTCTCACGTGACATCCAATACCACGTCAGTAATCCCCCATGCTCCGCCAAACCCCCCCCCCCCCCCAAAAAAAAAACCCCGAAAGGACTCTGAAATAATCTCAACCTCCACCTCTGCACCCGAACCAGAGCAGTTGGAATTTAAGCATGTGTTTAGTACAATTATAGTGCTTAATCCTACTGGATCCATTACCCAACCCAATTCTTATTTGTTTTCTTTCATTAAGAAGTGGAAAGTCGCCAGGGCGAGTGGCACGGGAGGCGAACAGGCACCATCTGCCAGAAGAATCCAGCATAATCTTGGCATAATCTTATGCGTGATTTATACTCCGTGGTAGAGCGGTGTGTCCCGCGATGAAAATGGCCCGATCTACAAGTTCAAAATGCGTTGGGATGAGACGTGTTGTGAGCTTGTAGGTCTGCAATTCTTGTGTGTGGGACACCGCTGTACGACTTGAGTATAAATCATGCTTTCCATATTAGGACAAGTGGTGGAAGAAGTACTCAGATTTCTTCTTCTTTTTTTACTTAAGTAAAACTAGTAGCAATGCTACGATATAGACATATATGGATCAAAATATACTATACAAATGTAAAAATACTCCATTATGCAGAATGGCTCATTTAGTCTATTAGGCTGATTTGAATTACTTTATGTGCAGTGGTTGGATTAACCTATGTGTTGTACTAAAAGAATTTACAAAGTAACTTAAAGCTGTCAAATAATTGTAGTGGAGTAAAAAGTACAATATCTGCCACTGCGATGTAGTATAGTAGTGAAGTCTACTCAAGTATCTCAAAATGGTACACTACTAGTTGAGCCAGTGTACTTGGTTGCTTGATTGGCAGTGGTGGAAAGTAACTAAGTACATTTACCCAAGTACTGTACAATTCTGAGGTATTTGTTCTTTACTTGAGTATTTCCAATTTCCAATACTTTTACTTCTACTCCACTACATCTCGGATGCAAATATTGTACTTTTACTCCACTACATTTACTTGAAAACTTTAGTTGCTAGTTACTTTTCAGATATAAATTATGATATAATGAAACGTACATTTAGCCTTATTTTATACCTAGGCTATTTGAAAATAGCAGATCTACAAGCTCACAACGCGTCGCATCGCGACGCGTTGTGAGCTTGTAGATCTGCTATTTTCAAACATTTAGTACTTTTACTTTTGGTACTTTAAGTACATTTTTATGACAATACTTTTGTACTTTTACTCAAGTAAATTTCGAATTCTGGACTTTGTCTTGTAACGGAGTATTTCTATATTGCAGTATTGGTACTTTTACTTAAGTAAAGAAATGTAGTACTTTTTCCACCACTGTCTGCCACTGCAATGTAGTAATGTAGTAGTGAAGTCTACTCAAGTATCTCAAAATGGTACACTACTAGTTGAGCCAGTGTACTTGTGTTGCTTTCCACCACTGATTGGAGCAGTGGGCAGAGGGGAAGAAAAGAGGGCGCACACACATGGCTCTAAGGACAATAAGGACAGAAGTCTCTCAGCCAGTCGCTTTGCCGGAACAGATTTTATTATTTTTAGGTGGACAATGACAGCGGGGGTTAAGGGTCACCAGGCGTGGACTTAACAGACAGGGGAGGAAAGGGTGGGTTGGTGGGGGGGGGGGGGTCCAGTGTTAGCCCCCCCCCCCCCCCCCCATCCCTATTGTCCTGAGAGAACACAAAGGGTGCTGTCAAACACTACTGGTCAGTTCTTCACCAAAACCTAGCACCAAAACCCACCCCCAATTAATATGTATTTGGCTGCGGACCCCTATCTGAAAATATGTTGTGCCAGGGACCCCCCCATATAAAATTTGTATTGCTTAACCCATTAAGACCTGGAACTGTGTCATTTTTAGATTTGAGCTAAAAAGCATTATTTTACACTTTGGCTATTCAAAAATAGCACATCTACAAGCTCGTAGCGCGGCACCGAGTGCCGCGCTACGAGCTTGTAGATCTGCTATTTTTGAAAAATCGTGAAAATGTGTGCAAATCTTTGAATATATATATTTTTAAAGCGAACATTTTTAACTCAAATCTTTGCTTCTGGGGGGTCCCTGGAACAAGATATTTTGATGGGGGTCCGCAGCCAAATACATATCATTTTGGGGGTCCTTGACATGAAAAGAGATTGAACACCACTGATATAGAAACTTACGTTTTTCAGAAAACTGTTGAGATTTAGGAGACATGTAGAATCAAAGATTTTTCAAGATTTGCTTTAAAATAGCCGATGTGTCTGTCTGTCTGTGTGTGTGTGGGTTAAAGTGATTGTGATGCTATATTGACTAATTTAGCTGGGGACCCCATTGGCACCTCCTCAAGGACCCCTGGGGTGTTCCTGGACGGACCCCACTTTGAGAACCCCTGACCTAGCCCACAGAGAGAGAGAGAGGGAGAGAGAGAGAGAGAGAGAGACCCCTTGCCACTGAACAACCGATCCAAAGGCTTGGAAAGAAAAGCAGCGTTTTGTTCCCACAACCACAGCAACACAGCAGCCAACAGGAGTTGTTGTGTTGCCGTGCAACAGCATGCACACGTTAAAATTTGAAAGGAAGTAATTTTTGCAGTGTGCTCTCATTAACCCGTCAAGACCTGAGGCTGAGGTTCGACTCTACAAATGGCCTTGTAAATCCTAAACCGTTTTCTGAAAGAAAAAACGCTGTTTCCTATATCAGTGGTTGTCAAACTTTTTCATGTCAAGGACCCCCAAAATGATACGTCTTTGGTCACCACCGACCCTCCATCTCAAAATATGTTTTCCCAGGGACCCCCAGAAGCAAAGCTTCGAGTTCAAAATGTTCGCTTTAAAAATATATATATATTCAAAGATTTGCACACATTTTCACGATTTTTTTCAAAAATAGCAGATCTACAAGCTCATAGCGCGGCACTCGGTGCCGCGCTATGAGCTTGTAGATCTGCTATTTTTGAATGGCCAAAGTGTAAAATAACGCTTTCACGATAAAAAGAAATAGCAGCTCTACAAGCTCATAGTGACGAAGCACGAAGTGACGCGCTACGAGCTTGTAGATGCTGCTATTTTTTAATAGCCAACCAATGTGCTATATATATAGCTAAAAATCAAAAACGACACGGACGCTTTTCCGGGTTTTAATGGGTTAAAACAACGTGTAAATACTTCAACCTGCGAGAAGAAGCATCTTGTGAATGACGATAGGATTCATCCTGTGAAATGTGTGCGTGCGTCAGAGGCTGTACCAAATGTTTCTCGCATCTTTTTAGAAAAAAAGTTTCACGCGAAAAAGTATCTAAAGCGCAAGAGCAACACTTCTTCCTAACGGCACTTCCTAAGCTTAAGTTTAGAAATAAAACGTGTTTCTCGCCGTCCCTCCCTCGTGTATTTGTCACTATTCTCTCACTCTTTCTTTCTCTCTCTCTCTCTCTCTCTCTCTACATTGTGACGATGTAGTGCTTTAACTCATTCTCTAGCTGTCAGCGTGACACTGTTGTAGAATAGTTAAAAATAAACCTTTTGTATTTACCCACATGACAAAAAAACTGGCTTGGACAGTTTTACGTGGTATAAGACTACACACACACACAAAACACACACACACACACACACACACACTATCACAGATGTGGTAGCTTTCGCAATGGGGATTAGGTAACGAAAATATATCGATTATTCGGAGAAAAATATAAAATAATCGACATACAAAAACTACAACCTGAACTTGTGAAAGATCTTGACGTATACACTCACCAAACGGTTGTGCGCATTTTTGTTTTAATAACGTTTTTGTTTTATTTTCCCCCGCCTTCAATCATTTGCCGTTTCAACGTAAGATGTTAGCGCCCCTTGAAAACCAATTAATCGCTAATTAATGCCCTGATCAGCCCTCCCCCCCCAACAAACAAAAAGGCTTGTGTGTCTACCATGCTCGAGCTCCACAGAAACACAATACATCTCCGCATCAGCTATTTTGTCAACGGCTAACCCGTCTGCTATGATGACCCGTGAGAACTAGCCAGGGCTCTTACATCAGAAAACCCCAAAAATGTCATTGTGACATTTCTCAACCCCCCCCCCAAAAAAAAACTTATGTTTGTGACAGAGAAAGAAGGGAAAAAAACCAGGAGGGGGGAAATGTAATGGACCTGAGAGTGCAGCTTCAACGCGAAACAAAAGTGCGTATGCAATTTAAAGTTTCTCTGCTTTATCTTACTTCAGTCATCGACCGTTGACATACCATTGGTAGTAAACCGCGGAATGCCTTGCGAAATTGAACATCCAGAATGTTGATTTAGTTCGAATTTGTTACGGTTTCTGATGTCCTTCTCAAGCAGGGCACCCGTTTTTTTTTTGGGGGGGGGGGGAACATTTGCTTTTGTGTGTGTTTTTTAACCCATTAAGACCTGGAACTGTATCATTTTTAGATTTGAGCTAAAAAGCATTATTTTACACTTTGGGCTATTCAAAAATAGCAGATTTACAAGCTCGTAGCACGGCACCGAGTGCCGCGCTACGAGCTTGTAGATCTGCTATTTTTGAAAAATCGTGAAAATGTGTGCAAATCTTTGAATATACATATTCTTAAAGCGAACATTTTTAACTCAAATCTTTGCTTCTGGGGGGTCCCTGGAACAAAATATTTTGATGGGGGTCCGCGGCCAAATACATATCATTGTGGGGGTCCTTGACATGAAAAAGATTGAGCACCACTGATATAGAAACATACGTTTTTCAGAATACTGTTGGGATTTAGGAGACATGTAGAATCGGCTTCAGGTCTCAATGGGTTAAAAAAACAACAAACCAACAAAAAGACTTAGGAAAAAAGGCCCACCATACCGCCCTACTCGGGCCCTCTCTTTTCTTCCTTTGCCTCCGTTGTGTTGGCCGCTTCTGCCGCTGCCCCTTGCCTTGTAGAAGCACTTAGAGGTCAGTAGAGATGGTACAGCTTTCACATGGCCCCAAGGTCCTGACCCCCACCTTTATTGACCATGTTGGCTCTCCCCCCAGCGAGGACCAAGGCCCTTTGAGCCGGGCCCTCGCCCCCCTGCGGAGCGCGCCCCTTCAGCACATTAATAGTGGCACTGGAACTAATTGTCCAACGTTAGATGTGCTATAGACTCAAATCGCCTCAGCTGCCAGTGCGCCACCGCCACCACCACCACCACCACCACCACCACCACACCAACACCCCCAACCCCAAAATAGAAGGGGGAAGAAAAAAAAAACATCTGAAAAGACAAATTGAAAATCAGTAGTTCTCTGCCCCATCCACTGTATCCCCTCCTCCTCCTCCCTCAGGCTAGGGTAAAATGAGGCTCCCTTGATCCAGGGTTCATTTGTGAACAAACAATTCACGGTAAATAAGCATTTATTCCTATTTTGGGTCGTTTTATTTTTACGCCACCCTCCCTCCCTCCCTCCGACGAGGCTCGCAATCTATCTGGGCTCGCTATTCATGGCGCCGTCAGTTTCGCTCTTTCGATGCTTTCTAACAGACACCTTGGCAAAGACCCTACGCATGCCCACTGCTGCCATTTTGTCCGTAACACCTTAAAAAAAAACGCTGGTTTACACTTCCAAAGGTTTGCGTCAGTGTTTTTGCGGTTGATGTGATGAGTGTATGAGTTGTTGTATATTATATTAACAACCTGTATTAATAGTATATCGTTGTTGTCAGGCAGAAACCTCTTATATCCATGTTTTAACGTTTTGATTTTTTTTGCGAATTTTCACCTAATAATGACATGCCCGGAATAGGGATGCCAGGGTTAAAGTGGTCGATGGTAACAATTTAGAAAAGTCCTCCAAATGTGTCATTCGTCTCTCAGAGTTTCATTTGAGTCTCATGTGCACTTGAGCGTGCACACGCAATAACTTCTCCAGTGTCATTTTAACTCTAGTAATAATAATAATAACTTGAATTTATATAGCGTCTTCCAAAACCCCAAGGACGCTTTACAATACAAAGAAAAGAAGTAACTGAGGAATTTACTTTGTACTTGTACGCACTGTATTTTTTTCACCTAATTTGAAGTTGTCGTTAACGGTGAACTGCATTGTGTGTACAGTATTTGTATAATTCATTAGCACATTTTATTTGTTAAGTTATACAGTAGATCCTCTGTGGACCTTATACGGGTCCTTTTGCTTCCATTTGTACCTTTTTCAGAGTTACATTTACTGAATGTGTTACAGTGTACTGTATGCCAGCTATCCTCTGAGTTCATCCAAGTTAATCCAGGTTATTTTGTCTGAGTATAGGCACAGTAAAACTTGTACTTTGGACATATTATATACCATCCTTTTTATTGCATAATCTATACATCCGGTTGCTAAATTATTCTCCCTCCACAATCTGTACACTCCCCATTGCTGCTAAAAGGTTGTACCTTAACGTTCAACTTTTTTATTATAATAATAATAATAGTTAATAAATATGTTTATGTTTAAAGCGCTTACCGGAACAAAGTTACAAAGTTCTTTACAGACAGAAAATAAAACCTGTTAAAAAAAAAACAGGTTTTAAAAAAATTGTTATTGTTGGCACAGTCTGCAGAGCATGTCACACCAACATTTCACTACTTGTATGAGTGAGAGAGACACAATAAAGCCCTCTTAAATCTTGAGTACACGTGCTACCACAGTGACTCCAGTTGATGGGAATCAATCTCCATCACTTAACCACAAATCTTCTCTTACGGGGGTCCCTGGCACAACATATTTTCAGATGGGGGGGGGGGGGGGGTCTGTGGCCAAATACAGTTTGGGGGTCCTTGACATGATAATGTTAAAGAAGTTCTTACCAAGTGTGACTTCTGTCTGCCAATACTGTCATCTCTAAATACTGTGTTTACTGTATTGACCAACAGTTAAACCATTGATACCTGGAACGCATCTGTGTCACTTTAGATGTCTTTGGCTGTTCAAAAATAGCAGATATACAAGCTCATAGCGCGCCACCGAGTGCCGCGCTACGAGCTTGTAGATCTGCTATTTTTGAAAAATCTTGAAAACATTTTTTTCCCAAAAACTAGATTTTTTTAAAGAATCGCCTCTCAGGTCTTAATGGGTTAAACCATATACCCTTCACTATAACATTATCATTAAAATCTTAGTGTTTTGCCAATTACTTGCAATATCTTCATGCCCCACCAAAAAGCATAACAAAAAGAAAGAAATACATATTTAAAAAATAAGAACATTTTAAAAGGATGGACTAGATTTAAGCCAGCTGTTTTATGTTGCATCCGAACCCATCAGAATAAACAACTATGTATGCTGCTCAGCCTGCTCACCATTAGTGTCAGTAGTGATTGTACAATACAGGCAACGCGCACAACAATCTGCTATGCAGCATCGTGGACAAAAAAACAACAGCTGTTTTATATGTTCAAAATGATTTCCTCGGGCTTCTCCTTAGCTCCAGAAAAAGTGCATTTCACATTGTTGTGGCTTTGTAGGATTTCTTAAGTGTACTTCTTTTAACTCATTCAATCCGGGAACGGATCAACAAAATGTCTTCTAAATCTTAATAGTTTTCTGAAAACTGTATGTTGCTATAGTATCAGTGATCCTCAAACCTTTTCATGTCAAGGACCCCCAAAATTACATGTATTTGGCTGCGGACCCCCATCTCAAAATGTGTTGTTCCAGGGACCCCCCAGAAGCAAAGATTTGAGTTACAAATGTCTGCTTTAAAAATATATATATATTCAAAGATTTGCACAAATTTTCACGATTTTTCAAAAATAGCAGATCTACAAGCTCATAGCGGGGCACTCGGGTGCCGCGCTATGAGCTTGTAGATCTGCTATTTCTGAATAGCCAAAGTAAACAATAACGGCTATAGTTAAAATCTAAACTGACACAGATGCGTTCCTTGATTGAATGGGTTAAATAAATGTGGTTTTGATCGGCTGAGTGTGTTCCCATTGTCACAAAACATCACAAAACTACATTCCCCATTGTCCAAATCCAGCTCTGCCCCATTATTTGTTCATTCATTCGTTTCGTCTCATTTGTCAACTTATCCACTCTTTTACTTCAGCTTTTACTTGAAGCTGCAATCCCTGATATTTTTGTCCTTCTGGGATTCGAACCCAGGTCTCCCTGAGTGAGAGACAGCCCAATAGGCTCTATGCACAGCGGCCATATTGGGAATGAATTGGGCCCCCTTCCTTACTTATTTCACAGGTGTTACCAATAATACTAATTAAGGCTCTGTTCCATTTAGTGTGGCATAGTGGTTGTCTTATTTTCAAGGACCCCCATAACTCTGAGAGTGTACAAATGGAACCAAATGGACCCTTACGGGTCCATTTGGTTACATTTGTACACTCTCAGAGTTACACACCCACCGTAAGGGGGCCATTTGGGAACCAAAATGGAGTGTTTCTAGTGAGCCAACATACACAATATCAGCACCCTGACCAGAATGGAACAGAGCCTTCATTAGTATCATTGGTAACACGTGTGAAGGAAGTAAGAAGAGGCCCAATTTATTTCCAATATGGCTGCTGTGCATATAGAGCCTATTGGCCAGGGGGTGAGATTATTGCAAGATGAGATATTGCACTTTTTGAGCTTCAGGCAATACCTCTTGTCAATCAGTGTCGATCCTTACGTGAACAGCGGGTGTAAATATCTCAATGGAAGAGTAGGGAGCAGATAGTACTAGTTGTATTGTATTAACATACTAACATACTCTTATCATAACGGATTGATCAAATAAGTTTGGTATTTTAGCTTTAAAGTGGGCAGCATACACTGTAAACCAGCGGTCTTCAACCTTTTCAGGCCAAGGACCCCCTAGCTGAGAGAGAGAGAGACGAAGCAGGGACCCCCTCTATATTGTATAAAAGTGTGTTTCAGATAAACTTTTGCTTCTCTTTTTTTCCCTCTACACCTATAACTCTTTGCCAAAAATAGCCGATCTACAAGCTCACAACGCCTCGCAGCGCGAGGCGTTGTGAGCTTGTAGATCTGCTATTTTTTGGCCAAAGTTCTCCTCAGAAAAGGGATGCTAAGGGTTCAAGTGGTATATGTAAAAGAGAAAGTCATATCACAAAGATTTGGTGGACCCCCTGTAGTAACTCTGAGGACCCCCTAGGGGTCCCGGACCCCCTGTTGAAGACCCCTGCTGTAAACCATTGGTTCTCAAAGTTGGGTCTGGAGGGAGGGGGGAGTTCCAGGGGGTCCCCAGCAAAAGTAGTTATTTTCAGATGGAGGTCTGCGGCCAAACACATCAATTTGGGGGTCCTTGACATGAAAAGGTTTGAGAATACTGCTGTAAACAATTCCTCCTTCTCTCTTTAGACTGCTATGCAGGGAAAAAAACAACAACCTTTCGTGTTGTTTCACAATTTCAAACATTAACTTTTCCTGGTCCGGAGCCGAGCGTCAGATATTGGGGATTGCGGTATTTTTTTAATGGGAAACGCTTGTGAAGCCGAAAACCTATCACACATGCATTCTTAATAAAAACCCATTAACAGCCACGGAAAGAGTGGTGAAGACTTTTACGGGGGGATGCTTGTCCAAAAATACCTCGTTTTAATGTCTTGTAATTAATCCGTTGAGCTTTTAAAGATGTCAGCTAAGTAGAAGAGAAACACGCTGAAAGGAACTCAATTCTGACAGCGTGAACACTGACCAGGCCGTCAAGTTTTTGTTAACGATTAATTGTCATTCATACAAATAATTGCAATTAAAGATTGAATTGTGTATTTGGCATTGCCCATTTGAACATAATAAATAAAAAAATCACATTTCTGTTTGACTTTTAGGCTTTGTAAACAAAAATTGCACAGGGTAGATATGAAAAATAACTTATGTTGTAACTATGGCCAAAACCGGCTGTGCATTTAATACTTTCTCACAACTCGTCGCATCGTGACTGTCCTGGACTCCATACATGTGCAGACTTAGTATACTGGACCTGAGTTGGCTCTGTACTTGGGCCGCTTCTTTTCCATGTACACCAAAAGACTCTTTGCCAAAAATTGCAGATGTACAAGCTCTCAACATGTCGTAACACGTTGTGAGCGTGTAGATCTGCTATTTTTGGCTAATGCCAAAAATAGTACAGCCCCCCTCCCACAAGTTTAACCACAAGTACAAACTTGTGGTTTAAATCCTCAAGTCAATCCCACAGCCTTTACTAAATTAAAGACAAATGATATGTATTTTGTGATCCTAAAAATGTGTGTTTGTTATATTGGAGTGGATTCTTCAACATTTAAATGTGTGTGATTTGAAAAACCCATTAAAACAGAGGCATGGATTTTCTCCCCCTCCCCCCCCAATTCATTGACTACCTTTTGCGTGTCGACGGAACAGTCGGTCCCATGGCGGAGGATCACTGTACTCCTCCTGTCTTGTACATGAATTCCTTGGCGTGACCGCAGACATATTCTGGCTGCGGTCCAATATGCAACAGGCCACTTTGCAGCATCGCTGCCCAAATAATTCTGCATAGAAATGTACTCGCTGACAAGATGTGGGCAGCGCTCCAGAATGACAGCGAAGAGAAAGACACGGGCCCTTAAAAAAAAAGAAAATAATCTTTTATTCCCTGAGGGTGACAACAGCACAATGGTATAGCCTACCTTTCTGATGGTTTTGTTAAGCCCACACCTGTTATTATATGGTAAACACATTGTACAGGATGTACTAGTTCTCTAATATGCTGCTCAAGTGGGGACGTTGCATTGTGCATAATGATGCTGCTACCTGCATTGTGTTGCATGCTTGTAGGGGTGGAAGTTATTTATATTTTTACTTGATAAAAGTAGCATCAATACCACAATGTTGAATTACTAGTAAGTAAAATACCCCTGTATTAGGATTTTTTTTTTTACTAGAGTAAAAGTACAAAAGTATCGGCATCAAAATATACTTGACAGTACCAAATGTAAAACTATACTCGTTATGCGTAATGATCCATGAGATTGGAGAGATTACTTGGTCGTTTCATAAATCGTTGCTTGTTGTCGGGCAGAAACCTTGTATCTCCATGTATCAGCTTTTTGTAGATTAATTTCCTACTTCAGAGTGTCACACAAACGTTGTGAAAATTGACGATATACAAGCTCACGGCAACACGGCGTGATGCGACACGTTGTGAGCTTGTAGATCGGCTATTTACGCTATGTTAAAATGTTTTTAAAAATTATGATACACGGGTTTTGGACATACAAGGTTTCCAGCCGACAGCAACGAAATGAAATATCAGTGAGAAGGGTACTCGACAGATCTATGGTACAGCTCTACACAGTAAAACCCAAAGTATTCATTTAACTCTTGAGGGGGGGTCCTTTTGCACTTCATTCCGGATACATTTTATTATTTGTTTTATTTCAAATGGACCTTCACAGGTGGCTTGGGTTCCAGTTTGTACACTCTGGGAGTCAAATAAACACTCAGGGTTTTACTGTGTACTGTAGTGTACACTACTTGGCATGTGGATGAACAGAATGTAAGATGGCACTGCATGCACCGGGAACATCACAGCCCACGTTGTCATGTCTGCTACCCCAGGTGAACTGACACACTGTTTCACAAACACTGGGTCCGCCACCATTGTTGGGTCGCGGACCCATTTTTATGGGTCGGGAGTAAATATACCCTTTTTTTGTTTTTATACATTGTAAACATTCTAACATTTTTCAAAATAATTTTGTAAATTAAAAGAAAAAATAAAGAAATTCCATAAAAAGCTTTTTAAGAAGTAGCGAAAACAGCAGATCTACAGATGCGATGCATTGTGTTTGATTGATTGATTGAATACTTTATTAGCAGTTTGCAAAAACAAGCACAGGCAAGTACAGTTCGATACAAGGTCTGCTAAGAAAGCTTATGTGAGCTTGTAGATCTGCTATTTTCACTAATTTGGATCTTGGGGAGACATCACATTTCTCTTTTTGTGTCTCAGCTAAATATTTCGTAACCACTGATCTAACATACTAAATGGGAGGATTTCGTTTTTTTTTTAGTTTTTACACGTTTTCCGAACCAGAAAACACACACTCCTTCCTCATGTACAGTATTTATTTCATGAGCATTAGTCACCCAAACTCTTATTTGTCTCTCCATCTGTGTTGCATTGCGTCCCTCAGAAATGTTTTGGTGTTCTTTTACTTACTTACTAATCCATTTCAGCATCACTGAATTTAGCTTTTTGTTTTCAATTCTTGAGGTGGTTGCAGGCTCCGCTCGGTACACCTTTGCGTAAGTTTCAAGTCCTACCCGGCATTTGAACCCCAGTCTCCTGGGCATGGGAGACCAACCCGTTCTTCCAAGACGGAATGGCCACTATAGACGATATTGTGCTTATGAGATTCAGGCAGTACTACTATTATATTTAACCAGGAGTATCTATATACTTTAGCTCAAGTACTGGGAGGATTGAGTAGCCTACTTTGTCCACCACTGCCATTAACTAATTCCTGATATAACATTATGAAGTTTAGTTGACCATAACTTTATTTAGAACGTCCCCGAATTGCCAAGCATTGTTGCCGGGAGCACACTTGGTATTCTTGGCTAAGTGAGGCGGTCCACGAGATGGCGAATTAACCTCTCGTTTCATGCTATTCGTGTTGTGACAACGTGCTAACATAATAACTAACTCGCACAGCACCCACCTCTTTACAAGTTTTACTGCGGAACTCTTCACCTAGTGTAGGCGGGGAAAAAATTAACACCGTTTTCTTTTTGTTAGATTTATTTTTCTTGCTTCTGTCTAGAAAGGTTTGAAACTAAATCCTTCTTCTGGTATTCTTATTTGAACCTTCCTCCGTGCATTCCACCATTTTTGCACACAAAAAAAGGCACTGAATTGCACACAAAAAAAGGCACAGAAGTTGCTTCGCATAGGATGTCTTCATCAGATTGACACACACATTAATTTACACGGATGAGCTTTGGGTTAGATTGTCCACTTTAACGACTTTAGACAAGACAAGTATCCTTCAACTGTCATTGTATGTATGAACATGTCAGGCGCAGGTGTCAGGTGCTTATTTAAACACTATAGTGTTCTTGAGTGTCAGTGAGAACAGCAGCCTTGTAGAGCAGTGGTATTGTAAGTTCAACTGCTGTAGCCTCCAACTTCAAATTTGTACCACAGACATATTTGGCAGACTATTTTCTCTTTTTAATAAAATCGGTTCTTACACGACTCTCCCTCTGTTTGAGTCCTCAAATAGGAATGTTGGAACTCAGCCTCGTTGATTCTATTTGCGTGAAACAAGTCAACACTCCTCTGGATGGCTGAGAAAACATACCGTTATGACATACTGCCTGCAGTGTGGAAGATTGTTTTCATCAGCGCAGACCTGTGTCACTGTCACCTCCTAATCTTATTAGAAAACCCCAGGCACGTCACGACATCCACATTTGAACAGACACCCTCAGACATGTACCTTTTTAACTAGGATGTAATGATTAGAGCCCAACTGATGGCACGTTTTGGTATCCAAGCCTGATTTTGGAGTCATAGATAGATCACCAACTACCGATGTTTTGACCAATATTTTGTAAATAAAATGAATATTATATATGACACACACATTTAAAAAAAAAAAAGTGTTTTCTAACCAATTTCAAAAACTTACATTTTAGTTTCTGTTTGAGGACAATTAACTCAAATGAATACAAATAAGCACATAACATTTGATAGACAACTTTTATCCACTTATACACAAATTAGTTCACAAATTTCAACATTCGTGTAGATTTACAAGTTCGCAACACGTTGCAGCGTGTAGATTCTACACGCTGCAACGTGTTGCAAGCTTGTAGATCTGCTATTTTTGAAGCTTTTGCCTACATATATCCTGCCCAAAATAAGGATGCCAGGGTTGAGAGTGGTTAGAAATCGGTAAACATCGGCTGCATGTTTTGCCAACACCGACGCCGATCGCCAGAAAAGTCAAATACTGTCCGATAGATCGGTCTGTCTCTAACAACAGACACTGACGGGGTAATGATCAAGTCAGCTGAGCGATGGGTTTGGACAGCAATGCGCTGCCTTTTTTAGACCCTCCTTTGTATCAATGGCATTTATTAACACCTGTTAGTGGCTTTAGGTGTAAGAGCTTGACCGTACCTCAATAGGGAGACACTGTTTCCTACTAATATTTACCCGTGTCCGGCTTTTCATGCACCTAGCTAGGCTCTTGATGAAAGATAAAACGAGAGAGAGGGTATAATTACATTCTGTTAAATGCGTATTCAACCTGTCAAGAAGGGTCAGGTTCACGGCAAAACGATTCACATAATGGGAACGCACTCTCCCATTCACACTGCCGTTTCCTTTTGTTCCCCCATTTTGTAACGGAGTCACTTAACCACGCGAACCGTAGCGTCCCTATTCTGGGCATCATGTCATAAAGGGTGAACATTCGGCAACACAAACAAAATACTTCTAAAACGCGATCATTAACCGGACAGGTAGTACAGTCTAAGGCATTGGTTCTCAAAGTGGGGTCCGGGGACCCCCAGGGGTCCTTGAGGGGGTTCCAGGGGGTCCCCAGCTGAATGATGGGTAGGAACCAAATGGACCCTTATGGGTCTGTAACTCTGAGAGCGTACAAATGGAACCAAATGGACCCTAACGGGTCCATTTGGTTCCATTTGTACACTCTCAGAGTTAAATCTAACATTGATTTTACAATATAAATTGGGGTCCCAGGCATATAAATGCCATTAAATGGGGGTCCGTAGCCCTAATGCATGTCAAACTGGGGGTCCATGAAATTAAAATGGTTGAGAATCACTGCTAGAGCCGTAAAAATCGTCTCTTATGGGGGGTCCCTGGCATATCTTTTCAAATGGGGGTCCGCGGGCTAATAAGTGTCAATTTTGGGGGTCCTTGACATGAAAAAGTTTGAGAACCAATGGTCTAAGGTTATGCTAAAAGGATAACACAAAAAGCCCCAGGGGCTTGTTTCCATTGTGGCCCATTGTACTTCAATTCATCAGTAATACATACAATACAAAACACGTTGGAATAAAGCTCATAGAATCGGTATTCTTACAAAGAAAGGAGATGGAGGATTCTACCATCAAGACGTTTAAAGGAGTTTGTAGATTGCCTCTAACAAACGCCCGGGGGAGGGGCGGGACCCTGGTCAATGAAGTATATGCGTTTTTTTGTTGTTTTTTAAAGTGTGTTTTTTTCTCTCTGATGTGGCTGGGTCGGAGAGGTGAATTTATTGGGAGGACCGGGCCGCTGCCAACAGGAATTGGGCCAGCTGAGAGTATTGAAAGAAGGCTCATTTCCACGCCGCGAAAAATAACCCCCGGGAACAATCAAGGTTGTGTTTATTGAAAGCCATCAGATAGATGGACTCCCCGCCAAATCCCAGCTCGGGCCCAAAACAGCACCTGCCCCCATGCAATCCCCACTCGCAAGAATGATTGTGTCCGCCCGGCGTCATTTTAACCCATTAAGACCTGAGGCGATTCTTTAAAAAAAAATCTAAATCCTAACAGTTTTTTGAAAAAAATATAAAAAATATATTTTTTCACGATTTTTCAAAAATAGCAGATCTACAAGCTCGTAGATCTACAAGCTACGAGCTTGTATATCTGCTATTTTTGAATAGCCTAAAGAAATCTAAAAGTGACACAGATGCGTCCCCGGTCTTAATGGTTTAATACAACAATAAAACAACTGGCTCCACATGGTTAGGACAATTTAGTTTTTTTACTGCCTTTTGGTGAATGCGTGGTCATAATTCCTCGTTTCTAATCAATTCTTTATTTTGTTCTCGATAATAGACCAGACTAGGCACACAGAGAGAGCAGCACACAGTTCAAATACATGGCTGTGTGGCCAGTAACCATTGCAGGCTGTTATAGTATTATAGTATTATATATGCGTATTATAGTTTTTGAAATATTATATTTTAGGAGTGCAGAAGTCATTTCAGTTTTAGGAATTAGAATTAGAATTAGAACTGGACAGGAACAATTTTAGTTTATTTTTTATTTAGTTTTAATCTTAATTTTTCAGCTGTTATGAGGAAAGCCTTGATTTATTGAAGCTGAAAGAGTTAGAATGAAAGAATGAATGACATCGGATATGATGGTGGAAAAACAAGTCATTTTACGTGCAATTATATTGTTTTAGAGTTAGTTTTGCATTGTTCATTTTAGTTTTGATTTACTTTTTTTTTCTTAACCCATTGATACCTGGAACGCATCTGTGTCAGCCAATTTCATTGGCTATTCAAAAATAGCAGATCTACAAGCTCATAGCGCGGCACCGAGTGCCGCGCTATGAGCTTGTAGATCTGCTATTTTTGAAAAATCGTGAAAATTCATTTTTTTATATTTTTTTCTGAAAAACTGTTAGGATTTAGAAGCGGCCTCAGGTCTTAATGGGTTAAAACATGTTTAATTCAGTCAGTTAACACAAATGTTTTTTTCCCGTTTTAGTTAATAATATTCCTGGTGCGTGCGCGTATGCAGCGTTTGCTTGCGCGTCCTTGTGTTTTCCTCACGTGCGTACTGTATGTGGCGGTGCATTGTGGACGGGCACACGTGGAGGTCATGTGCATACGGACGGATATCTGTGTGCGTGCCTACAGTATGTGTGTGTAAGCAACCACTTCCTGCTACAACCAGGGGCGTAGCACCAAAATCTGGGCCCTGGGGAAAGAAATTTCTGTGGGCCCCCCGACGCGCCCGCATTTCGCACGCGCGCGCAGCGCGCGTGCGAAAAAAAAAATTGTGTTTTTGGGGGGGATTTTGTTAGTTTCTTTTCGTTTTTTTGGTTGCTTTATTTCGGTTTTAGGGATAGGGTTAGGGTTATGTTATTTAATTCTTATTTTTGCCTGATTTTACTGATTTATTATAAAATATTATTTTATCATTTATTATTAACCAAATAACTAAATTGTGCACATGTAACCACATGTGTATCCTCATTTCTAAACATACTGTAGTAGCCTACAGAGTATGGTACTCTAGTAGCCTAGAGTACCATACTTGAGATTGTTATCATTTATAAAGTATTTATCATTCCCAGGGCATAAGAAAAGACAACCATACATTGACAAAGGGCTTGGATCATATAATGTATAATAAAGGACAACTGAACAAGACTTCAAGAGTCTGATTTTTTATGTAAAAGTATCAATACCACAATGTAAATATACACGCTTGTTACAGGTAAAAGTTTGATATTCAAAATTTACACGAGTAATCAATATGTACTTGAAGTACCAAAGGTAAAAGTACTCATTATGCAGAAATGTCCCATTTCAACTTTTCAAAATGTATAGAAATCTTTTGAAAATAGCAGATCTACAAGCTCACAACGCCTCACGGTGGGACGCGTTGTGAGCTTGTAGATCTGCTATTTTCAAATGATGGCCAAAGTATTTATAGGGCTGAAGAGGTTAATGTATGTTTTGTAATAATAATACAAATCTGCAAAGAAACTAGTAACTAAAGTATTCAAATAATTGTAGTGGAGTAAAACTAAGTATATTTTCCTCAGAGATGTAGTGGAGTATAAGTAATAGTACTGAAAATTGGAAATACAACATTTTACTGAAGTACAGTACTTGAGAGTAAATGTACTTAGTTACTTTCCACCACTGCCAAAAAGTAGCAGAAATACAAGCTCACAACACGTTGCATCACAGCAAGATGTGGTGCAGCAAGATGCTTGTAGATCGGCTATTTTCACAGTGTGCACAGCCGTCATGCGATGCGACAACGTATACATCTGGCTTTAGTTGTGTGTGTTGTTCACTCACTGCTCACCTGTCTTTTGGAAGAAATTTGTAAGGAGTTGTTTCCCCCTAGGGCCCCTACTTTGTTTTCTTTCTCTTTCTAGTCTTTCTTTTCTTTTTTGAGAGCCAGATTTTCCTTTTTTGGAAGGAGGCGCCATGACTTTTTACTTTGTTTGGTAGGTATCTGCTGTGCTTAGTTCAGTTGTCACTCAGTCACTGACTTCAGTGTGTTTCATTTTCGCTGTTCTGCCTGCGCAGCTGACAGACATTCAGTGATTTCGAGTCAGCTACGGCTTTCAGCCAATGAAAAGACTGCTTTCAATTACTTGTTCAGTGATCATATGAGTCTAGACACACCTACTGCATCCGGTAAGTTTACACACACACACACACACACACACACATATATAGAAACACACTGATCATTTCCGTATCCGCTCTAAACCGGAAGTACAAACTGCAAAGCAAATTGATCTCTCATCCACACCACGTAGTAACAGCGGACGAAACCTTTTTTGTCTTGAGAGGGGCCCACAGAAAGGCAGAGAGAGAGCCTCAATCATTATTTTTATACAACGGTCGCTAAATCTGTTTCATTCAGGTAATTTTAATTGTGAAAAAAGTTAAAAGTTGTGACAAAAAAAAAAAAAAAAAAAATGTTTTTCTTTTTTCTTTGGGGGGGGGGGGGGGGGATTTTCCAGCCCCCCCCCCTCCTTGGGCCCTAGTAACTCTGTCCCACTTACACCCCCCGTGCGACGGCCCTGGCTACAACCAGGCTGGAGTCACTTAGCAGCTGCTGAAATGGGCATGAAATTGAGGAAGTGATAGTGACACAAAAAGGAAGAGAACACAGGCTCCTCAACACTGCTTCATATACTTCTTAGGATTGCTCACGTATGCGTTTCATATTCTTAGCTCAGGCAGTGGGCGGATCAGGGGGTCTGGGTTTTACTGCAGTGCACGAGAGGTGTCTTATAAAAAGACGGGATGATTGTTTGACACTACTTGTCCCTTTTCTTGGTATGTCATAATAGATGAACACTCAGCTAAAAAAAGAGTCTCCTTTACAAGTATGCACTGACCAATTTCCATGGACAGCACAGGACAAAACACAACAAACAGACTGACAAATAATAATAATAATTAATATACATTTTCTTTTCTATCTGTTGTTTGTGCCATGATTACCTCCACGAATAACAAAGCAACGCAGTCTATATTCAGAACAAGGACGATATTTCACTGAGAACAAAGGCATCAACCTGTATGAAGGAGGCATCATCAACCATGTGAATAGTTCTAATGCAAAATATTTCCTCTGTTTGTCGTGCAGATGGTGCGTAAAGACCTTTATGCTGTCCTTAGGTCACTGGTCACAACCACGCCATGTAGACGTGACAAGCTCACGTAACACGGTCAGGGTTTGGGGCACGATAACCGCTTGGATCACAATAAATACTGTACTGATGACGTGTTCCCTTTCAATTCTGCTTGCGACTACTTGTTTGTTTTGACCCTACCGTTCCTGTCCCTGGTGTCCCTTGGGCATGTGATCATAGGCAAAATTTTCCAAAAATGTTGACACACACACAAAAAAAAGCAGACCTACAACCTCACGACACATTACCATTGCCGGTACATAGTGGTTATAGTGATAAGTGGTTAATTTGATCAAACTTTCAAACTTGTCACTTTTCCAAACTGTACAAGTAAGCACTGTATACGCTACTTTACAAGTCTTAGATTCAGTGTGGAGATAAGAACCCCCCCCCCCCCTCTCTCTCTGTGTTGGACTTACAGTTAGTAATTGTCAGTTACTGGAAAAACCATTCCGACCAACTTGTCCAGTTTGTACATGGCTACAAGCTATTTTCAGCTTAACAAAAGGCCATCATCGTAAAGTCTTTAACGACACGTCTCTCTTACAGAAGTTCACGTGAGATTGGTTTTAGCATATTTAGAGCCTAGTAGGCAGTATGCATTTGGGGCAGGGTTGAAGCGTGCGTGCGTGCGCGCGTGTGTGTGTGTGTGTGTGCGTGTGTGTGTGTGTGTGTGTGAGTACTGTATAATGTGTAAGGGGAGAGGGGGGTCACACTCAACTGGCCAAATAAACAGGCCTAAACAAGACCTTGTCACCACCTGTCCCAAACCAGTACTCCCACTATAAGAATCTCCCCCCCCTGCCTTTCCTTGTCTCTGGGTTGTCACGTTAAAACCGGAGATAAGCAATCGCCCAGAGCTGATACACAAACAGTCCCACTTTTAAGAGCAGGGAGTGGTGGTGAGTGTCCGGGTGATCCCTGCATCCACCCCCCCACACCCCACACCCCACCTCCCACACCCCGCTTCCTTCAGACTTTCAGTTGACATGTGTGGAATGGATGCCTTCACCGATGCCATTGTCTTGCGGTTTGGCTTTCCCCTCTCAAACGAAGGTCATTGCTTGTGACAGCATAAAGCTCTGCCCATTAGCGGTTGATGAATGACCTGGCCTACCGGTCAAGCCTTGACCTAACGCCCCCCCCACCCCCCACCCACCCCCTCCTTCACATAGCCCATAATCCAGTCTTTTGGGTTTTTTTCCTTCTTTTTCTTTAAGACTATAACCCTACAGTTTCCAAAGTATAGAGAGCCTCTCGGAGAGGTGGAGCCAAAAAAGATTCCAGCTGGTCAAGCTTTACTGTATCTATTTGCCTAGTGGCTAGTATTAGTCATACATGCTTGTACACACACTCACTCACGCGCGCGCACACGCACACACAGGATGCTTTAAGGTCTTATCTCTGGTGCATTTAGGACAGCTGTTGAGTGCAGGCAGCTGACCCCTGACCCTTGGCACCGCTAGGCTCCTTCCCCAACCAGCGGTACAACCCCCAACCAAGCCAACCAGCCAGCCCTCCATAAATTCCTTCCTCCTCCACCTCTGCAACCAACTGGAAATGTTGTTTGTCTGTTTATCCAAAATGACGCTGGAGGACGCGTCTAAAACTTGGTTAATGGACTCTGTTCAGGATTAATGCGCATGCCGGAAGGTGCTTAAATACTGTACATAAATGTGGCCATTTCAGATGTCTTACTAAACCCAAAGTCCAGAGTTGTTTTCTATTTATTTTATTAGTCGCGTATACTTTTCTTTTACAGTGTCATGTGTAGGTGTGAGCAATAGCGAGTCTTTTAAAACCACTTTAGTCCTACATACTTGGTTGTACGACAATAGCCGATCTATAAGCTAAACAACGCATCGCTTGTACAGTAACAGTATATCTGCTATTTTTGCAAGTTTGTAAAAGAATATTGAAACATTTCTTATATCATTTTTTCGGTATATTTTGGAAAAATATAGAAGACATTACAGAACTATAAGGGGTTTGTTAGTTGGTCTTCTAGGCTGTGCTGCTGCCCCCCCTTCTCATTTTCTTCTCTCTCACCAAGTTTGCTTTTTTGCAGAGGCGGGGGTGGGGGTCAGGGTTTTTTGCCTAGGGGGCACGTACTCCTGCCTTCGGCATAACAACCGTCTACTGTTGTCGAGTCCTGAGCTTCAACAACATCACCTTGAACACACACACCGTTTGTAATAAAGCTGTTTGTTGTACAATATGACATAAGTGTTGTGGAAGAAGAACCGTGAGTTTTTATAGTTTAGTAAAAAAAAAAAAAAAAAGAATGGCAATACCACAAGGTAAAAGTACTTGAAAAAGACAACATTTTTTTTTACATTATTGTTGCTGAGTAAAAAGTACAGTATTTGCCTCTGAGATGTAGTGGAAAAGAAGTATGATTTTCTTTTTTTACCCACTGAGACCTGAGGCCACGTCTAAAAAAAATCAAAATCCTAAAAAAAAAAACGGAAAAAAAAATATAAAAAAAAAAGTCACGATTTTTCAAAAATAGCAGATCTACAAGCTCATAGCGCGGCACTCGGTGCCGCGCTATGAGCTTGTATATCTGCTATTTTTGAATAGCCAAAGACATCTAAAGTGACACAGATGCGTTCCAGGTATCAATGGGTAAGTAAAAGTACCTAAACTGTACTCAAGTACAGTACTTGAGTAAATGTAGGCCTCATTGGTTACTTTCTACCACCGAGTATGACTCATCATGTGTTGGGTAGCTGGTGCTCTGGGCTGAGGTTGTACCATATTTGGTTGCAGATCTCATCATACCTTTAGTTAAAGCATTGTTTCTTTTGTTAAAATAAGTGTCAAATAACTCTATATTCCACTAGACACTTGAAATTGGAATTGAAGAAAGATAAAAAATGATCAGACAAAATTGGAACTAGAACACTATTACATTTAAGCTGATAAATGATCTCTCTGTCGTTCTCTCTCTTGAATGGATAAAATTGGAATAGATTCTATGCACAGCAGCCATATTGGGTATGAATTGGGCCCCTTCCTTACTTCCTTCACAGGTGTTACCAATGATACTAATTAAGGCTCTGTTCCATTTAGTGTGGCATAGTGGTTGTCTTATTTTCAAGGACCCCCATAACTCTGAGAGTGTACAAATGGAACCAAATGGACCCTTACGGGTCCATTTGGTTCCAATTGTACACTCTCAGAGTTACACACCCACCATAAGGGGCCATTTGGGAACCAAAATGGAGTGTTTCCAGTGAGCCAACATGCACGATATCAGCACCCTGACCAGAATGGAACAGAGCCTTCATTAGTATCATTGGTAACACCTGTGAAGGAAGTAAGAAGAAGCCCAATTTCTTTCCAATATGGCTGCTGTGCATAGAGCCTATTCCGTCCTTAACATGTATTTTCAGACAGAGACCCCTGTTACTGAGCAAACACTCTCTAGCAATGATTACTATCAGAATATATAACAATGATTACTATCAGAATATATAACAATGATTACTATCGGAATATATAACAATGATTACTATCGGAATATAGAACTTTTAACTTTTTAACAAAAACATGTCGCTTGCACCACCTTTGTAAGGAGGGATTGGTTGTTTGATTTGGTGCATACTGTATATTCCTACAATTTACATTTTGATAGCTAACCATGATGGACAAGTCTGTGTCTTTTCAGTTGTTGTAAGCAGGAACATTAAGTGCTTCTTGGAAATACTGAGTTTTATTTTAGTTTTATAGGGGAGTTTTTTTTTTATATACAACATGGGCTCTAATCAACTTTCAGCCAGAAATCCAAGACCTCCAGAATAAACTGCAGACAATATCATTGCAGTTCACTGTTAAAAGTATTTTAATCTCCTACCAGTCATGTGTAAATACATGAACAAAGTGTCAGCAGATCTTTTTCACCAAAGCTTTATCCCGTAATGGGTATTTTACAGTATGGGATTTTTTTCAAAATTTCACAGTTATTTGGCCCCTCTGCCAAATCCTTTTTTATGTTCTGTTGGTTTAGATCATTTTGAAAACATGTTTGATGATGTGGACTAGAATGCCCTATAGCCTCGTCGTGCCACTCGTTCTTTCAATTTACTGGTCAGCGCTGAAAAACATCACATCTGCAAATCAACTGCTGCCAATTAAGACCAATGAGCATTTCGCGCACACTCCTGAACTTAATTGCCCTCCCTTCGCCGTCAGAGAAAATTGGCTAAGCTCTGAACGAAATTGATATGAACTTATGTGTGAGGCAACGAGCAACAGAGGGAGCGAGAGCAAACTGCACTTGACCGCTCTTGACAACACCGCTCGCTCCCTGAAATGCACATTGATTAATTAATTAGAATCCCTTATTAGCAAATTGACTGTCTCAGCTGATTATCAAATTCAGTTTCTTTATTAGATGCAGCTGCCGTCGTGCCACTTCCCCGGCGGTCTTGTCTTTTTCGTCGGGGCATTATCTTAACCCATTGATACATGGAACGCATCTGTGTCACTTTAGATGTCTTTGGCTATTCAAAAATAGCAGATATACCAGCTCATAGCGCGGCACTGAGTGCCGCGCTATGAACTTGTAGATCTGCTATTTTTTGAAAAATCGTGAACATTTGTGCACATCTTTGAATATATATATTTTTTTAAACAAACGTTTTTAACTCAACTCTTTGCTTCTAGGGGATGTTTTAATTATGTTGCTATAATATCAGTGGTTCTCAAACTTTTTTCATGACAAGGACCACCCAAAATGTTGTTCCAGGGACCCCCAGAAGCAAAAATGTTAGTAAAAAATGTTCGCTTTAAAGAAATATATATATTCAAAGATTTGCACACATTTTCACGATTTTTCAAAAATAGCAGATCTACAAGCTCATAGCGCGGCACTCGGTGCCGCGCTATGAGCTTGTAGATCTGCTATTTTTGAATAGCCCAAAGTGTAAAATAATGCTTTTTAGCTCAAATCTAAAAATGACACAGTTCCAGGTCTCAATGGGTTAACCAGGCACGGTGCCCAGGACCACTCCGCTTCCACACAACGACACTCATCCTAGCTCTTGTGAATATGGAAAACAACTTCCCTGCGCAATCCCATGGCCCACGAGGTCATAGTGGTGGTACTGTGGGGCTGACTATGTCTCTGTTATGATCAGTGTCATTTTACTCCAGCTCCGTTCCAAATGTGTGTGTAGTAGCTATTACAAGCGAGTGGCGTTGTGGGAAGTAGTCGCTGGCAGAACTTCTTGGCATTTCGTTGGCTGTCGACGTGTGAAATATTGTCCGACACGAAATTGGCTAAAATCGGAGAGGATGGTGTGTGTGTGTGTGTGTGTGTGTGTGTGTGTGTGTGTCTGCGTGGGACTTTTTAATTTGTAACTCGTGCATGCGTGCCGTTCTTTACCATGTGTGATGTGTTGCAAGCTGGAGGCTCTCTTATCTTAAATGACAATCAAACAAGGGGGATGCTGCAACAATCCTCAGCATTGTTGACCCATCGGTTAATCATATGCCGATTGCTGCTGAGCCACAAATCCTCGCATCCACACACACACACACACACACACACACACACACACACACACACACACACACACACACACACACACACAGCTCAGTGCGACGCAGGCCTTAACCGCTTTGTCATGTGGCGGTGTGGCGTAAAAATAGCTGATCTATAACGATGGTTCTCAAAGTGTGTGTGTGTGTGTGTGTGTGTGGGGGGGGGGGGGGGGGGGAGGGTTCCAGGGGGTCCCCGGCAAAAGTAGTTGATATAGCATAACAATCATTTTAGCCACTTCATTCATGTATCTGTTGGTTCAAAATAGTTTGGAAATTTGTAAAGAATTTCGATACTTATTTTTTTTTTATATACATCTTGTCTTCTGGGGGTCCCTGACACAAAAAAACCCTTTCAGATGGGGGTCCGCGGCCGAATACATATTAATTTGGGGGTCCTTGGCACAAAAAAAGTTTGAGAAGCACTGACCTGCAAGTGTTTGAGGTGAGCTTGTACTGCAGATCGTCTATTTTCAAAATTTGCAAAGGGGGCAAGGGAGAAAAATAGCAGATCTACAAGCTCATAGCGCGGCACCGAGTGCCGCGCTATGAGCTTGTAGATCTGCTATTTTTGAAAAATCGTGAAAATGTGTGCAAATCTTTGAATATATATTTTTACAGCGAACTTTTTTAACTCAAATGTTTGCTTCTGGGGGTCCCTGGAACAACATATTTTGATGGGGGTCCGCAGCCAAATACATATAATTCTGGGGGTCCTTGACATGAAAAAGATTGAGCACCACTGATATAGAAACATACGTTTTTGAGAAAACTGTTGAGATTTAGGAGACATGTAGAATCGGCTTGGTGAGCGATGGTGTGGATAACGGTGGTGGAAGTGATGGCTGTGGCCCCCGTGTGGAGCTTAGATGGATATCTAGGTAATACATGCCTGTAAGGGCCAGTGTGGGAGCGGCCAGTCCGGACTCGGTCGGGGCCACATGGACAGACAGGCGTGTGTGTAGGGGCCATTGTGGCCAGTAGCTTTGTCCAGATGGCTCGCATACCTTTAGTCATGCTCTGGGTGAGGAATGCTGCTCCCTTGGGATGTTTTCTGACCCTCTGGAAACAACGAGCAACATAAACACCCATCAGCGTCTCGCCCCCCCCCCCCCCCCCTCCCCCACCCCCACCCCGCACCAACCCCCCCCCCCACCCTGCTGCCCCTTCTTCTTCCCCTTCGAAAAGAAAAAGAAAAATCTAATCTAATCCCTCTTGCTGGAAGCCGGAATAAGGATGTGAAGAGGGGGGAAGGGACATGACACAATTATAATCGCATTCAGATGCTGTTAAAGTGTCTATTTATTGACATTTACTGTAAATGAGTAAGCCATTAATAAGTGGTCACCATGGCTTGAACTTTGCGCTCGACACAGTGTGAGAAAGGAGTGTGCGCTCAAAAGTGACTTGTCATGAGAGAGAGAGAGGGAGAGAGAGGGAGGGGGAGAGGGAGAGAGAGATATTCATGTTAAGGACCCCCAATTTGATATATATTTGGCCGTGGAATCCCACATCTGAAAATGTTTTGTGTCAGGGACCCCCAGAATAAAATATTTGTGTTAAAAAAAAAAATATATATATATATATTCAACATTTTTGAGAATTCTCCAAAAGTGTTAAAAAAAAAATAGCAGATGTACAAGCTTGTAGATTGTAGCTTGGAGAATATCCAACACATGAATGGATAAAGTGCTTAAAAATGATTGTGATGCTGTATTAACTACATTTGCTGGGGACCCCCTGGAACCCCCCCCAAGGACCACCTGGGGGTCCCCGGACCGCACTTTGAGAACCACCGTTTCTAGGGTAATCAGCTTAATTTAAATAGCAAAACCATGAGTCCTATAAAATGTGTATTACCCCCAAACTAAAATACCAACTAAAGCCTTGGCCCAGAACTCTTTAGACAAACAGCCATCTTGTAAAATGCGGTCTTTGTGGACGATCTTGTTCCATTTCCATCTGTGAATATTTAAAATGCGGATATTTATGTGCTGTTGTTTGCAGAAAGTAAATATTCCCCGTGAGTTTGGACCGGTCAGCTGTTACTATAGCTGTTCCAACATAATTTGTGAAAGACAAAATTAGAGCTTGGCTGGTTTACAAAAATTGTTTTGCTCCTTGCGTGTCTGTTACCCATAGCATTGGGGTTTCATCAAAAACAACCAAACCTTATTTCTTTTTATATTTGTGTGTGTGTGTGTGTGTGTGTGTGTGTGTGTGTGTGTGTGTGTGTGTGTGTGTGTGTGTATTCCACTAAAGGAGGCGTGTTCTCCGTTCGATTGTTTTACTCTTCATTTTTTGAGGTTTTTATTATGCCACAGGGGCAGAAAGTCCAAATGAAAGACAGAACCAAAATGTATAAAAAAAGGCTGTGGAACATCTTGTTCTTGGCTTAGATCAACTTAGCCAGAACAGACAGAGGGAGCAAAACAACAGCACAGTCATTTAAAAACGGCGTACTTGTTGCTGTAACCCCTTCTGCTGCCATTCTAGCTCTCCAGATTGGTCTGGCTTTTTTTTTGTACGGTTTCCGTCCCCAAGTTTGAGAATCTCTCTTTGCTGCCACTGAGGTTTCCTTTTGTGGATTCTTCCGGTCTATGTTCTCCTGCCATTACCAATGAAGGTGAGCCTAATTTACGGCCTTGAAAGAGACTGGGGATACTGGAGGAATGCATCTGACACGCGTCCTGACAGCTATTCCACTTGCTACCCCACTCCCCCCAGAACGTCACATTGAGCCCCAACCGAGCGCTCTCTCTCTCTCTCTCTCTTTCCTCCTTCTCCTCCCCTCCTCTTCCTCCTCCTTCATCTTCTCCCTCTGCCTCCACACCTCCTCCACGGTGTGCAGGAGCGCCCGGCGCCTCGCACACATCTGTCGGCATGTATCCGCCTCTCAATCGCTCTCGGTGAGGCCGTGGCTGGGTTCCCCAACAGCTCAGTATGGCTCTTCCATTAATCAAAGACACTTCCAGTGTCCCATTACAGAAACACAGCTACTCGGCCTGTCGAAAGCTGACAGCTCACCAATTCATCTTCTGGGGCGGGGAGGGGGGGACAGAGAGAGAAAAAAAAGCCATTGTGGTCGCCTTTTACCTGTTCAAGAGAAGGGGCTGTTAAGAGTGGTAGGAAGACCCCTCTGAAATTGTTTTCTCTAGGTCAGGCAAACAACAGAAAAAGGTAAATTGCTTGTCTCAGGTAACACGCGGTGAGAATTTGGCAGCGGGTGTGAGACAGCGGAAGTGGGGAGGGGTGGGGTTTGGCGGTGGATGGGGTGGAGGGAGGAGAGGGGGGGGGGGGGGTCGTTGACAGAGAGAAAAGAAAAAAAAGAGAAAAAAGTCAGCCGGATGGAGATGTGTTTGTTAAGAGGCTGATTTCAATGAGGTTGGTGCAGTCGTTCGGGGGGGATAAGGGGGGCGTCTGCTTGGTCTCAGCAGAGCATCCTAAGCACGGTGCTGACCCTGGCTGGCACCTAGAGGTGCAGCTGTTTACATCACTGCTGCTGCTGCTGCCTGCAAGCACACTAATGCCCCATTTAGACTCTGTTTGCGTGCCGTGCCGGGCCTGCACGTAGAAAATAGCAGATCTACAAGCTCTACAAGTCACAACGCGTCACATCGTGGCACCTTGGGAGCTTTGTAGATCTGCTTTTTTTTCCCCCCGACGTGCGACGCGTGGCAAACCACTAAGGAGCATGAATCTGAATTAAACATGGTGCTGCTGTTGTGTTAACGTTTTTTTTTGTGTTCAGTTTTTTTTTTCATGTTGGTAACACATTTTTCTGGATAGAAAATGTGACTTGTCACATTTTATTTTTTTTAAACTGGCTGTATGATGTTTTTTAGTTTGTTTAAAAATAGCCGTTCTCGTGTGAGGATGTTTAAATGGGGGGTTTATAGCTTTACCCAGACTTAAAATAGTCTCCCCTCAGAGAGATATTTACTGTAGAGAGTTTATGAGGAAAGGGAAAGTGGACTGTGTGGACAGGCCCATGCAGCTGAAAAACTGGTTTTGTGGGACCAGCAGTGGAGAGAACGCGGGCATATTTAGCTCCAGCTTTTGGTGAGCATGCTTGTGGCCCCGCGGCCCCGGCCCCCGGCCGCCGCACACCGAGCCACAATGTAACAACAACATCACGCTACGGTGGCAAAAAAAAGAAAACCGGGCCATTTCCGATTGTTTCCGCATGACTGACGGACACGTTGCCGTCGTCCGCAAAACGTCACAATTAAGACGAGGTCCCTGTCGTGATGCTGGAAGAAGCTGAGAGAGGGCTTTGTGAATGAGCCGGGACAGCTGTTCCCTCCCCGTCGACCCGCCCCTCTCTTGTGATTTGATTGGCCCCCGCGCCCCGTCTCTGTGATTTGATTGGCATAATGAGGTGAGGGCTGGTTGGCAGTACGCTGCTGCTGCTGCTGCTCCGGGGTTGCAAATGGAGACATATTGTAGTGTGTGTGTGTGTGTGTGTGTGTGTGTGTGTGTGTGTGTGTCAGGAGGAGAAGGAGGCCGTGGCGATTTACACCCGGACCCACTGGGCTATTAATTGACTGTCTGCAACATGGCATCTGCTAAAATACAAGAGAGAGAGAGAGAGAGAGAGAGAGAGAGAGAGGGGGGTTATAGAGCGGGCACTACCAGTATGGATGTCTATACCATCTCTCTCTCTCTGTCTCTCTCTCTACCTCTCTCTCTTCCCGCAGTCAGACCCCAGGTGCACCCTGGGGCCGTGCTTATTGGATTCATTGTACATATATGATTGATTTGGCACCTGAACTGGTCTTTTCACAACCACACACACACACACACACACACACACACACACACACACACACACACACACACACACACACACACACACACACACACACACACACACACACACACATACATGCGCACACAAAAACAACGGCAAAGTACCCCAGCTGGCAAATATTTAACCAACCATGAGACATTCACAGATGCCAACTTCATTCAAGTGGATATGGAAATATAAGCCTTTATTCAGGGGCTGTTTTCCTTGTCATTGCAGAAGAAAAGCAATTGTTCTCTCACAAAAGACGGTGGCTGATTTTTTTTCTTTGTTGTTTACGCGAACCAAGTATTGAAATGTGATCATCTCACAGCACACGTTCTTAACTACCTTACTGTTTCTATACATTGCACATACTGTAAAATCGTGGGTGTTTGTTTAACTCTTACATGATGAAACCAAATGGACCCTATCACGGGGTCCATTTGGTTCCATTTGAACAGTCTCGGAGTCAAATTAACTCATTGTACTGTGTAATAATGTATCGGGGGGGGGGGGAGAAAGCGATACGCGTTGAACTGACAATTTGTAAAGTGTACATTCTACTTTTACCGCGCGTGTGTGTGTGTGTGTGTGTGTGTGTGTGTGTGCGTGCGTGCGTGTGTGTCATTGCATGGGTGTGGATCATTGTTTCCTCTCGGTATAGCTAACGGCACTACTGTTCCCATGTCATGCTTTTGTTTGTTCCGAGGACCAGGGCTATCCTAAGCCGTGTTTTTTTTCCTCTCTCCATTGTCTTGTGGGCGCTAGCATATAGGCTAGAGTCCCCACAGCGCAGCAAGCAGACAGTGAGTCCTGCAGGACTAGCGAGAGAGAGAGAGAGTTTTGTAAAGGTGATGTTCAGTTTAGATAGCCACCCTTCCCTTTTTCTTCCCACGCGAACGCAACACCATTGTCGGGTGAGTCACGGCAAGCAAGCGGTCGTATCGATTACTTCACGCCTTCTCACCGGCTGCGAGGAGAGAGAGAGAGAGAGAACCCCGACATTCACACAGACACACACACACACACACACGCGCACACACACACGCACAAACGCCTGGAGGTGATCCCACAGCCCTCCCCATCCCACCCTTTCTCTCCACCACCTATATCCCTGTTATCTGGCTGTGATCAGCTGAGCGACAGTAAGTCCTCCATGACATTTCCACGCGACACCCACCAACCTCGGCTGAGGTCAGAGAAAGTCTGCTCTCTTACTGACTAAGCGAACGACCCCTGTCTGACACACAGACACTACTATTTCAGTATTCCGCCCCTCCGGCCAAAAAGCTGTCAGCAGCACATATTTTTTTTTTTTTCTTTTTCTTTCTCCCCTCCCCTCCATGTATTTTCTTACCCCCTCCCTTCTCGTTCTCTCTCTCTCTCTCTCTCTCTCTCTGTCTCTCTCTGTCTCTCTCTCTCTGTCTCTCTCTCTCCCTCCTCCTAAGACCTACTTAACTTCATTTCACCCAGACTGTGGAGCACCTCGCCTCCTTCTCCTCACGCCGTATTAAAGCCCCCTGCAGTTGATCGGACCGCCGGCTGGCATTATCCGGCACACCAGCTCTGTGGCATGGTGACATGAAACGCGCCACGGAACACTCTGTCATTAAATATATTTCTCTTTTTTCTCGCACACATACACACACCCCTGCCCACCCCCCACCCCCCCAACACACACACACTTATGACCCGCTGCCGTGCGGGGAAAAAAAAGCCCTGATTCAAGCCGACAGGGATTCTTGGCACTGAACACCCACTCTGTTTCACTGGCTGTTGTTGAACTGTCATCTCAACTTGCTAAAGTTTTCCCCCCCCCCAGTAATGGGGGTGTTGTTGCACATAAAGCTGGACGTGTGCTGCTTTATGCGGGGCCACAGACGCGTACACACACACACACACACACACACACACACACAGACACAGACACAGACACACACACACACACACACACAAGCTTGTATTACCATAGTCGTGAGGACAACATTTTAACCCACCGCATCTGTGTCACCTCTTGATTTGAGCTAAAAAGCATTGTTTTACACTTTGGCTATTCAAAAATAGCAGATATACAAGTTCATAGCGCAGCACTCGGTGCCGCGCTATGAACTTGTAGATCTGCTATTTTTGAAAATGTGTGCAAATCTTTGAAAATATGTTGTTTAAAGCGAACATTTTTAACTCTAGGTCCCTGGAACAAAATATTTTTAGATGGGGGTCCGCGGCCAAATACATATACATTTTGGGGGTCCTTGACATGAACAACTTTGAGGACCACTGACATGGCAACATAAGTTTTGTAGAATCACAACCTCAGGTCTTAATGGGTTAAGACAGACATTTTATAAATGCCAATTTTTACCATTTTGTCTAAAGTGTCATCATGCACCGACAGAGGCCGAAGTGAGCTTATGTACTGTAGATGCCTATTTTTCTGTGCTCGACACGGGTGCGCGACAAAACAAACAATTTAAACCCCCTCCGATGAAATGGAGATACAAGGTTTCTGCCCCGACAGCGTTGATATATACGGAAACACGATCCTTTCAGAACAATCTGTTGTTTTGAGTTGTGCCCCTACTTTGAACTATACCGCACACACACAGCCACACACACGACCACAATCTCACTCTCACTCTCACCCACACGCACACACACACACACACACATAGACACACATTCTCCCCAGATGAGAGCGACTTGTTTACTGCAGCCCCGTCGTGCTCCGGCTGGGGCTATTTGGGACGGCCGCGGGCGCTCCATGCACTCTTGGAAGGTGGACGTGCGCTGAATGACAGTGCACATGGCCTTGTGCCACCGCTGCCACCTGAACCTCCCCGAGTGACCACACACACACACACACACACACACACACACAGAGACACACACAAACACACTGGTTTGTATTACTATACTTGTGAGGACTTAACCCGTTAAGACCTGGAACGCATCTGTGTCCCTTTTAGATTTCTTTAGGCTATTCAAAAATAGCAGATATACAAGCTCGTAGCGCGGCACCGAGTGCCGCGCTACGAGCTTGTAGATCTGCTATTTTTGTAAAATCGTGAACATGTGTGCAAATCTTTGAATATATATATTTTTTTCAAAGCGTTAGGTTTTAGAAAAAAAATATGTTTAATCGGCCACAGGTCTTAATGGGTTAAACAAAAATTAGGACAGCATAGAAAATAGTAGATCAGCTATTTTCCGGTGTGTGACATTGCCACACAGCTAAGCATAAAATAGGCAAAACTCTTAACCCCCAACCCCTTAAACCTGACCTCTAAATGTCTAATCTTAACACTAACCCCAACCTGAATCTTTTTTTCCTAATAAAAACCTTAAAGTCTAAAAATCTTTTTTTTTTTTTTTTTACCATAAAACAATTTTATTTCTTCTTGTGAGGACCAGGAAAATGGTCCTCACAAGAATGTCAATTTCTCACCTTCTACGATACCTGTGTGGACATTTTGGTCCTCACAAGTACAGTAATACAAACACACCCACACACACACACGCGCACACACACGCTCACACGTACAGAGTAGACACACAGTTGCCGAGGTCAGACACATCAAAACAACCTGCCTGTGGCCATCTACACTGTCAAAACGAGGCCTGCAAAATTACCTTTTTAAACCGTGTTTTTCCAAGAAGTACCCCCAGAGACAGAGAGAGAGAGAGAGACACAGAGAGAGAGAGAGAGAGAGAAGGGGACGGAGAGTGGCGCTAATATTCATCACTTTGTGTTATTTTCACAGATGGACATATGTATAACAATCGGGCAGACGCACACATTAGGCAGACACAAACACTTGGGCTTTCTTTTTCTCAGAATAGGATGTTGCCTGATGCTCGGTACAGTAATTCAGTTCCTGTGGCGTTCGTTGCATAACACTTTGAGTGCTAGCTGCGTCCAAATGCTGAAATAGTCACCTCGTCAACTGGTCTGTGCTAGCTCATACTGGTTAGAAAAGAGAGGAGAAAAAAAAAAAAGGTTCCTCTCGCTTTTTTTCCACACAGACAAACAAGCCTGTTTACTTTGAGCCGCAGCGCTACTTTGGATTGTGACACCGTTAGCTGTGCTTTGACAGCACGCCAATATTCCATGAGATAAGCAACATCTGTGGAACATAGTAGTCAGAAAATATGCAGCGATCACTCCACGGATTTAGGGAACTACTCTCATCTCTCTCCCGTCTGCCGTGCGCGTTTTTTTTAGACTTTTGTGCGTGCGTGCGTGCGCTCGGCTCGCTCTCTCTCGCTCCATCACACAGGTTGTTGACGCTTCAAGTTGCGAAAGGCGGCTTTTATTGATGCAACAGGTGTTCTGGGCTTGTTATGACTGCCGCGTCAAAAAGAACATATCACTTCCTTGCTTTGCTTTCAAAATGGAAGCTAAAGTTAGACACCTTTTTTTGTGGTTTTTTTCTGTCGCTCGATGGAAGGTGATGCCGATGCATAATGCATGAGGTGTGAGGGAAGACTATGTCTGGCTTCTTTTTATAGACCTACTGAAGCTCTGCTAGTACACACACACACACACACACACACACACACACACACGCCTGAGCCAAAACCATCCCACTCCAGCGTGCGCTCTAACCTCTCTTACAGATCAAGAAAAACGGGAGCTGAAGAAAAACAGGAACAAGGCGAAACTGGCAGCTTTGTCAAGAATAATAATAAAAAAAAAACAACAACGGCACCGCAAAACAGAAATGTTGACGTGCTATTTTCAGACACCCAGAAAAGAGTCTGGCGCTTTTGATGTGAAAACCCCAAAAAAGAGTGGGTGAGAGATGGAGAGAGAGAGAGAGAGAGAGAGAGAGAGAGAGCGCGCAAAAGAGAGATGTATCGGAGACAGACGCAGGGTGGAGAGAGCAAACGGTGCTTGTGTTTGTCTCTCTCAAATGGAGTTTATCAGAATGTCTCCATCTGTGTGATGTTTACATGCAGCAGCCCTTCATCTTTTTGTTCAAGTTTATTTGTCGCGTTGCGTTTGCGAGTGGAAGTGTCTTAATGGCTGCATTACACTTGGTTGCACACACCGGTGCTGTGTGCGCCGAAAATAGCCGATCTACAAGCTCACACAATGCGGCTATTTTCGGTGCGCGAACGAAGCGATGCACGGCACAGTATAAATCGGGCAACAACTCTCAGACGAGACGAGGCCGTCATTAAACGGGGGATTACAATGAGACGGCCTCAAACTAATCCTCTGCTTTTAGCCGCCTACTTTGCTTTGGCAAAACCCATTTGCCGCCCTCTCAGACGTTTTGTCCTTTTTCCCTCGCAAATATATATTATATTTATAACCTTTTAACTTTAACCCATTGATACCTGGAACGCATCTGTGTCACTTTAGATGTCTTTGGCTATTCAAAAATAGCAGATATACAAGCTCGTAGCGCGGCACCGAGTGCCGCGCTATGAGCTTGTATATCTGCTATTTTTGAAAAATCGTGAAAAAATATTTTTTATATTTTTTTCAAAAAATTGTTAGAATTTTGATTTTTTTTAAAGAATCGCCTCCGGTCTTAAAGGGTTAACCAACCGGGTGACTAAGAGTAAGTAGTTACAGCGGAGGGGGGGGGGGGGGGGGATTGGGGACTGATGTGCACAACATATTAATTACAACCACAGTCATGAACTGGTAACTACTGGCCAGTGCCACTGGAAATAGGTGAAGCCAGTGGTCTGTGTTTTTGCCCCATAAGGGCACCTTGACGGTAGTTTTTTTTTTGGGGGGGAGGGGGGGGAGAAGTGGATCATGCATCTCGTTTAATTCCCCGGGCAAAGTTTTCCCCCCGCCGCCGCCAGTGTGGTATATGAACCGGCGACCTTCCGGGCACGGGGTCATCATCATGTGTTTTTTGCGAGATGGAAGAGAGAGAGGCCGAAGGGAGAAAGCGATGTAGCCTGTACTGTCTGTCCGAGAGAACGTGCTCCGTGCGTAACTGTTGTCCTGGAATTTCCCAGGAGGTGGCATACATACTATTTTCCTGCTCCGGTTCATTTCCCCTTAACTTTGTTGCCTCTGAAGCATATATGACATCTTCATATAAAATTGGCAATGTTTCCAAAATAGCTAAAATCACAAATGTTGTGAGCTTATAGATCGGCTATTTGTCTATCTATCTATCTATCTATATATCTATCTATCTATATGTGTCTTAAGTGGTTACGTTCTGAATCGTACCTTCTAAGCTTTGCACAGAGATGCAGGTGTAGAATATGGATTCTGGTACTGTAATTAGAGACCTGTATTGTACTGTACACATTAGAGTGCTATTGACCTGACACACACACACACACACACACACACACACACACACACACACACACACACACACACACACACACACACACACACACACACACACACACACACACACTCATTTACGGTGGTTTGCTGATGCTAACGAGTATAAAGCGATTCATTTATTTGTGTAAGTCTGGCCTTTTTAAACAGATGTTGTTGCAACAGTTCTGGGGTATACAGCCTCCTCGATGATCAAATGGTGTGTAATGTGTCTTCAGCGTAGATGAAGAGAGCCCTGAGTACCACTGTAAAAGGAACATCTTTCTTAATTTGCCGTTCACCGACTCCATTTTAACTTCTTTAAAACCGCTCTACTCGTTCCGTCTAGCGTTTTTTTTTTCTTTCTCCCCTTTTGATTAAATGCAACCCTGCCTGGCATCTCTCCAGATCGCCCCACACCCCCCCGGGAAGAATTGGGGGGGGTGGTAATCTTGGTGGCATTATAAATAACGGACAGTAGGTCTCTCTCTCTCTCTCTCTCCCTCTCTCCCCTTTGGGCTCATTCTCTCCATTCCTCTCCTCTCCTCTCTCGTCCTCGCCCCTGAACTACTCATCTATGCTCAGCACGAGCGGTGCGGCGTGCGCGAGTGTGGCTGGAATTTATATGAACGTCTCCCTCGCAGGGGGAGACGGGGGGAGGGGGGGGGGGGGGGGCGAGTCATTGATATGTGCGGGAGGACCTGGGATAAACAGCCTACGCCGAACGGCGTTACGCCGCCTCGCGCTTGATACATTTTGATTGAGCACAGACAGAGGAGGAGGAGAGAGAGAGAGAGAGGGGGGGGGGGGGGGGGGGGGGGTGCAAATCAAATTGGGGAGGCTTAACCCATTGAGACCTGAAGCCGATTCTACGCGTCAACTAAATCTCAACGGTTTTCTGAAAAACGTATCGTTTCTGTATCAGTGGTGCTCAATCTTTTTCATGTCAGGGACCCCCAAAATTATATGTATTTGGCCGCGGACCCCCATCGAAATGTTTAGTTCCAGGGACCCCCCAGAAGCAAAGATTTGAGTTAAAAATGTTCGCTTTAGAAATATATATATTCAAAGATTTGCACACATTTTCACAAATTTTCAAAAATAAAAAATAAAAAAAATAAAACAATAGCAGATCTACAAGCTCGTAGCGCGGCACTCGGTGCCGCGCTACGAGCTTGTATATCTGCTATTTTTGAATAGCCCAAAGTGTAAAATAATGCTTTTTTTTAGCTCAAATCTAAAAATGACACAGTTCCAGGGCTTAATGGGTTAAAAAGGGATGAAATGGGGAAGTGGGCGATTGGGGAGGGGGGGAGAGGGGGGTGGTTCTTTTTTTTTTCTCCTCTTTTTCTTTCACCTGCCTATATACCCCCAGCCCCACAAATTGAATACCCGTGTAAACGTTGGGCACCGTGCGTGCGTGCACACAGCTGCCAGACCCCCAGACATACTACTGTAGATATAATCGTTTGGCGCATGTATATACGTCGTCAATGTACGTGCACGTGCGTGTGTGTGTGTGTGTGTGTGTGTCACTGAGCAGATGAAATCTGTGCGCTTGGTAAAAAACTGAATTGAACATCTTTGGGTTGTTGTTTTTTTCCCCACCCGCCTCGCTCTATAAACGATGTGTGTTTTGTATTCTGGGTTTGGCTTTCTTTGTCTGTGTCCTGTTTTTTTATTTATTTATTTTCTTCCTCTTCCCTCCTTCACCATCCCTTTGTTTTATCGATGCCGCCCCCCCCCCCCATCCCTCCCTCCCTCCCAACCCCATGGTTGTCTGTGTGACTTGGTCGGCCCCTAATGGACTGGAAATTTCTGTGAAAAAAGACCCACATCTCTCTCTCTCCCTCCCTCTCTCCCTCCCTCTCTCTGTCTGTCTGTCTGTCTGTTTCTCTCCCTTTCTGTCTCTCTGTCTGTCTCTCTCCCTCTCTCTCTCTCTCTCTCTCTCTCCCCCCCCCCCCTCTCCCTGTCTTGCTTGAGAGCTCGAGAGGAGAATACCAAAATGAGAGGTGGCGGCAGGCAGCACACACTGCGCCACTTATGGCTGCATTAGGATCAACCACTAAAGTGTCAGTGAGTCGACTGGCACATCATTTTGGCTTTGTTCGCTATGACAGCGAGTGCATGTCTGCTGTAAGTGCCGCGGTGATCCCTGTGCTACCCGTTGCATTCATCCTGAAACACATATCCTGACTGGGATCTAACTAACGCTTTGGGCTCTGAACCGTTTTCGAGTGCATCATCATCCAACTTACATTCCACACCTTTTTCCACTTTACTCGATCATCATCGTTTTTGGGTTCTTTCTAACACAGGCCTAACAGCAGTTTGGGATTGTTCTCCGTTATATTGGTTCTCAAACTTTTTCATGTCAAGGACCCCCCCAAATTGTACTGTATTTGGCCGCGGACCTCCAGCTGAAAACCATTTTGCGCCAACGTGTCGCTTTGCGGCACGTTGTGAGCTTGTAGATTGGCTATTTTAGAATAGTCGATGTGTAAAATAGGGATTTTTAATGCTATATTAACCAACCTTGCTGGGGACCCCCTGGAACACCCTAAAGCATTGGTTCTCAAAGTGGGGTCCGGGGACCCCCAGGGGTACTTGAGGCGGTTCCAGGGGGTCCCCAGCTAAATGATGGATAGGAACCAAATGGACCCTTATGGTTCTGTAACTCTGAGAGTGTACAAATGGAACCAAATGGACCCTAACGGGTCCATTTGGTTCCATTTGTACACTCTCAGAGTTAAATTAACATTGATTTTATAATATAAATTCGGGTCCCAGAGGTATAAATGCCATTAAATGGGGGGTCCGTAGACTAATACATGTCAAACTGGGGGTCCTTGAAATTAAAATGGTTGATAATCACTGCTAGAAAGCCGTATAAACCTTCTCTTAATGGGGTCCCTGGCTTATCTTTTCAAATGGGGGTCCGCGGGCTAATAAGTGTCAATTTGGGGGTCCTTGACATGAAAAAGTTTGAGAACCACTGGCCTAAAGGACCCCTGGGGTCCCCGGACCCCACTTTGAGAACAACTGCACTATTTTATTACTTTTTATTACGATTTGGAGAGTCTCTGCAATCATCATGTATTCATTTTATATTACCTTTGAAGTTCTCAAGCACCACTCAAATCAATAAGGTCACCAGTATCAGTGACATTTTTGTGTATATATATATATCTTTGCATAATCGGCTTTATTTATGCACTGAAATTCTCATTTTGTGATGGTTTTGCCATAACAACGAGAGTGAATGGAATTACTGCTTCCATTCCCGTGCTCTCAGCGCACAGAAGCAGCAGATAAAGATGATGGACAATATTTGGACTCGTGCCCAGTTACAAGTAGCTGTAAAAACCCAAGGTTCTACCAAAGTTCAACATCCCTTTACCTAACATTCTAGCCTCGGGACTGAATGGTTTTTCAACTATTTATTTTTTTGCAGCATGTTAAATGTCAAGACGAGATGAATAACTTGACAGTTATTCAGTGATTCCGCGGACCCCACGGCTGCTCTTGAAACATTCATCAAGTAAAGCGAGTCAGCAAGCAGTCCTATCCGGGGATATGAATGACTTAAGTTTTCATTTTGGACGTGGCTGCATGAGACGGTTTTTATCAGCGAGTCAGAAAAAGAAGAAAAAGAGACGGCTTAACCAACTCATTTAGGTACCGCAGATAAGTCTCCCACACTTTACAACATTACATTTATTTTATGAATGTCTTGATCTGACACAGAGGAGGGGTTCCACCTGCCCACACAGCAAACGGCGGTGTGTTAATTTAATGGCTAAGCAGAGCAACTGTGGCCCCACTTATCAATTATTTTCTTGTAGCCCCCCCCCATAGAACCGACACACCTCCCAAATGGGTTCCCATTATTTTTAAGTAATGTTCCTCTTTTTTCCCACTTAACCCCAGCCTTCACTCCGTGCCCCATGCTTTATTTAAGAACATCATTTCAAGTCGTTTACAGTCTCTCTTCAAGAAAGCGGGCGTATGAAAAAAATAATAAAATAAAAAAACAACAAAGATGAAAGGAGAGTTGAAGAAAGAGGACAGCGCTCAAGGCTTTCTGGGGGCGGGGGGGTGGGGGGGAGAAATGGATTTGAAAGGCAGAGAGCAACGAGATGTGAAGTGTGGGATGTGGAGTGTCTTGCAGTTTTTTCTTTATATTTTGTCATTTTGTTTGGACGTGGCTGAATGTAAGATGTTGATCTCAACTAGTGTTCCAGAGGCTTTGCTCTGGTGCGGAGAGAGTCAACACAAAGTCGTTTTGGGAATTAATGACGTTTGGCACCGTCTCTGTCGAGTCCTTCAAAGGGCGACTCAGAATAAAGTCGCGGCGATGACTCAATGTGAAAAGACCACTTGTGGTCTTTTTGAAAACGTTTAGTTTTAGTTTTTTTTTTTTGTTGGTAGATCGGCAGCCTGTTTCGTGTGTAGTTTTCACCAAATATCTTGTTTCAGCTTTTTTAACCCATTAAGACCTGGAACTGTGTCGTTTTTAGATTTGAGCTAAAAAAGCATTATTTTACACTTTGGGCTATTCAAAAATAGCAGATATACAAGCTCATAGCGCGGCACCGAGTGCCGCGCTACGAGCTTGTAGATCTGCTATTTTTGAAAAATCGTGAAAATGTGTGCAAATCTTTGAATATATATATTTTTAAAGCAAACATTTTTAACTCAAATCTTTGCTTCTGGGGGGTCCCTGGAACAAAAATATTTTGATGGGGGTCTGCGGCAAAATACGTA
>NC_139949.1:41370929-41445480 GCF_963454915.1 Gymnoscopelus microlampas | reverse complement strand
CGCTGAGAGAACCAGTGCATTACTGAGTTAAACTTTTTAATCATCCTATTTAACCCATTAAGACCTGGAACTGTGTCATTTTTAGATTTGAGCTAAAAAGCATTATTTTACACTTTGGCTATTCAAAAATAGCAGATATACAAGCTCATAGCGCGGCACCGAGTGCCGCGCTATGAGCTTATAGATCTGCTATTTTTGAAAAATCGTGAAAATGTGTGCAAATCTTTGAATATATATATTTTTAAAGCGAACATTTTTAACTCAAATCTTTGCTTCTGGGGGGTCCCTAGAACAAAATATTTTGATGGGGGTCTGCGGCCAAATACATATAATTTTGGGGGTCCTTGACATGAAAAAGATTGAGCACCACTGATATAGAAACATACGTTTTTCAGAATACTGTTGAGATTTAGGAGACATGCAGAGTCGGCTTCAGGTCTCAATGGGTTAAAAAAAAATGAACCTCAGTGTGAAACCAGTAAGTGCCTGTGGATGTCTATCAAAGCTGAAGCGGTGCTATAGGCACCTTCCTGAGCGTGTGGGTGCGTGCGTGCGGTTACGCGTCCTGATGTTTCTTCTTCTTCGTCTCTCAGAGCCTGGTGGTGGTATTTGAAGTTCTCAGGAGGCTTAAGGCGCTGTGATGGGGTTGTTTGGCAATTCATGTCGCCCGTAATTGCTTTAGAGCACTTTCAGATATCTCCCAGGAATAATAGCCCCACACACTTCGGCCCGAACCTCGGGGGTCTTTGAGGATTTCGTAACGGAGACGTTAGAAGTTTTGAGGCTCATCTTCCTTTTTCTAAATGTCGTTTTTGAGCCCGTGCATTCAAACACTGACCCCCTTAGTTTGGACTGACCTTCAGAGCTTAACCCATTAAGACCTGAGGCCGCGTCTAAAAAATTCTAAATCCTAAAAAAAAAAATCGGAAAAAAATATTTAAAAAAAAAATGTCATGATTTTTCAAAAATAGCAGATCTACAAGCTCGTAGCGCGGCACTCGGTGCCGCGCTACGAGCTTGTATATCTGCTATTTTTGAATAGCCAAAGTGTCATAGATGCGTTCCATGGGTTAAGCCATGTTATATACTAACTACCATCCAGTGATAACGAAGGTGAGACAGAGTCTCATTCATAGTCATTCAACACATTGTTTATGAATGGGTCATAATGCTAAGCGAGCTGTCTGTCATGTCAGTGGTTCTCAAAAGTTGGGTCCGTGGACACCCAAGGGGTCCTTGAGGGGGTTCCAGGGGGTCCGCAGGGAGGTGCTGATGCGCTATTTCCTTTTTATCTCCAAATTCCTTCATTCATTCAGCAGCAAAATGAGTTAATATAGCATATTATATATAATAATATAGTTATATACTGTAGGGCATTGGTTCTCAAAGTGGGGTACGGGGACCCCCAGGGGTACTAGAGGCGGTTCCAGGGGGTCCCCAGCTAAATGATGGATAGGAACCAAATGGACCCTTGGTTCCTATCCATCATTATCCTATCCACATGGTTCTGTAACTCTGAGAGTGTACAAATGGAACCAAATGGACCCTAACAGGTCCATTTGGTTCCATTTGTACACTCTCAGAGTTAAATTAACATTGATTTTATAATATAAATTCGGGTCCAAGAGGTATAAATACCATTAAATGGGGGTCCGTAGCCTAATACATGTCAAACTGGGGGTCCTTGACATTAAAATGGTTGAGAATCACTGCTAGAAAGCCGTATAAACCTTCTCTTATTGGGGTCCCTGGCTTATCTTTTCAAATGGGGGTCCGCGGGCTAATAAGTGTCAATTTGGGGGTCCTTGACATGAATAAGTTTGAGAACCACTGCTGTAGGGTCCCTGGCACACTGGGGGTCCATGGCCAAATACATATTAATTTGGGGGCCCTTGACATAAAAACGTTAGAGAACCACTGCGTTACACTGAATAAAGCATCGCATTTTTTACTGTAAAGGCCCTTATCAATCTGCAACTCTTTAGATCTTAGCCCGGCGATAGCGCTTCAGCCTGAAACGGTGTCAAGTGATTTACAGTAGCAAATAACGTCACGGCCCGCTGCTCCCTTCAGGAAAAACGGAGAGAGAGAGAGAGAGAGAGAGAAGGCTTTTGCATTCATGTTTATTTTTTATGTTCTTCTGTTTCCCCTGCACACCCCCCCCCCCCCTCCTCTCTTTTGTAACGGCAAACAGCAAATTACACCCAGAGGCAACGGAGTAGAACTATCTCCGCTCTACGGGGCGATATCACTGGTTGTGTGTGTGTGAGCAGCCAAAACTCATAACCATAAACAAACTTTGAGTATAGCGGCGCGATCGAGCCTCGGTCATGCATGTTTTTTTTTTTGCGCTTCTCCCCTTGCTTAGAAGGAGCAGTGGTGGGAAAAGTACTCAAATGTTTTACTTAAGTAAAAGTATCAATATTGCATTGTAGAAGTACTCTGTTACAAGTAAGAGTCCGGAATTAAACATTGACTTGAGTAAAAGTACAAAAGTATTTGTATCAAAATGTATTTAAAGTACAAAAAAGTAAAAGTACTAAAATGTTTGAAAATAGCAGATCTACAAGCTCACAACGCGTCGATGCGACGCCTTGTGAGCTTATAAAATAGGGCTAAAGTGGTTAATGTATGTTTTTATAATGTAATAATTTATATCTGGAAAGTAACTAGTAACTAAAGTTTTCAAATAATTGTAGTGGAGTAAAAGTACAATATTTGCCTCTGAGATGTAGTGGAGTAGAAGTAAAAGTACTGAAAATAGGAAATGCTCGAGTAAGGTAAAAAATCCTCAAAAATTGTACTTAAGTACAGTAATTGAGTAAATGTACTTAGTTACTTTACACCACTGTGACACTGAGGTGTGTTTTGTTTGTTTTCTCTCTCTCCACCAACAGGAAGATGCACAGCGGAATGAAGACCTACGGCTGTGAGCTGTGTGGGAAAGAGGTTCCTGGACAGTCTTCGTCTACGGATGCACTTGCTCTCTCACTCAGGTAAGAAGAAAAAACCACAACAAATCAAACAAGACCTCTCGTCTCATTTTTTATTTTCTTGTTCTTTTCTTTTTTTTTTACCCACCGTAAAACGGCCAAGGACTTGAAAGGGCCTGTTTTCTCCGACGTTGGGTCTAACAGCGACTCTTACACTTATGTTTTTATAGACGTGACTCGATAGGGACGCCCAGTGTCTCAGGGAAGATGCTGAGAGCTTTGGCCGCATCACAACTCTTTTAAAATAACACTCAGCAGAAGGCAGTAAGGCTGGCAGTGTGGGCGTGTGGACAGTTGTGGGATCATGACACGGACACACATCCATTATTGTTATACATTAATATGGAAGAATCCTAGTGGGCTGTACTTACGATACGATAATACTTTATTGTCAGTTTGCACTGAAATTTGTCTTGCGACCCAAAAAACAGCCATGTATGCAACATACCGTATAAACAGTACACACATTTGACATGACACAAGAAAAACAACAAAATACAAAATACATACATAAAGGACATGCAAAGACAAGAGCAATGTCCACCACTCAGCCTACCCCTGGCTTATAACTCCTGATTAAGCCTCAATGTTGTCTGATGGACAAAGGACCTCTTCAGTTTGACCTTATTGTATGTACAGTAGGAACACTGTATCTCCCTTCCTGAAGGCAGCAACCTATATTCTCCATACAAAGCATGGCTAGTGTTTGAAGTGATATTCCTTGCCAACCTTATCATACTGTTATCATACGTAGATGTATAGAGCCTCTGAAGTGGTTGTCCAACAATCTTTGAACAAATGTTCACTTGCTGCAGCAGTTGTGACTTTAAAGCTACAGACAGACATCCATACCAGGTGGTACTACAGTACTGAAGAACACTCATAATAACAGAAGTGAAAAACAAAAGAAGAATCTGTCTACTAGCACCAAAAGATCTCAGATGGCGAAGGAAATAGACTCTTTGTTTTGTCTTCTTACCCACTGATTCAATCTGGTCTTTCCATGGACATTAAAAAAAACAAACGAAAAGCAGTAATTGTCTTTTAACCACATGAGCCTTAGCGGTCCCTATTCTGGGCATGTCATAATGGGCAAACATTTGAAAACATTTGTTGAGAACTGGCGAAGTGGCGAACATTAAATGTAAAATTTGACACCAACATTTGTTGTACAATTTAGGATTTCTGGTGAGAGATTTGGTGTAGAGGGGGGGAAAAAAGGAGGGGACCAAGTATAGACCCCTGGGAGAGGACCCTAGTCAACTTTAAGTACATAGGGTTGAAGTGGTCGAACCCGCTGAACGTCACTGGAAAGTCTATGCAAGATGGCACCTTAACATCGCCGTGCATTTGTCCTGCACCCCTGGCTGGAGTGGGCTCTGTCTGCGACATTGGCAGTCTGAGAGCCGTGTAATTCAACACACAGACTGTATTGATCGACCCAGCCTGACACTCTCGCTCCTAGCGGTTGCCCCCCCCCCCCCCCCCCCCCCCCCCCCCAACCCCACCATCACCACCACCACAACCCCCCCCCCCCCCCCCCCCCCCCTCACCCAGCATGCTATGGGTCTACTTAGCACAGGGGCCTGGTTTTATGGGCCGGCCTTTCTTTTATAGGCAACAGGAGCTTCTCGACTCCCAAGGCCGTAAGTGCAGAGGGTTTATGGAAGCTCTGTAAAAAAAAAAAGACATAGGGACTGCTGCTGGGGTCCCTCTGAGGGAGGGGGACCCCCACCCCCCACCCCATGCACGCCACCACCAAAACGCCATCCACATACTGGGTTGCCAGATCTTTTTATTATAATTTCCCCCACAAGATTTTAATTGAAAATAGCCGATCTATAAGCTCACAACGCGTCGCATCGCGACGCGTTGTGAGCTTGTAGATCTGCGATTTTCAAATAGCTGATGTACTTGTTAAAGTGCTCCTTTGGCCCATAGTCATAGCTTCTTTTGGGCTGGTTTTCCTAGACCTGGTTGCTTGTTTCTCTCACAGAATCTGGCAACGCCATCCACATACCCCCGACACCATGTCCCAACAACGACTGGCATCATGTCCCCCGCTCCCCGTCAGCCCCATACATACAGTATTATCAACAAAAGAGAGGACCAGTTCCATCTCCGCGGGGAGGGTTGTGCCGCGTGCCGCGTGCTTCGTCAATGTACACACAGCCCGCCGCCGTCTCGCTTGTTTGTTGTTTCCGTCAACGACATGGCAGGAGCGTCGGCGTCAACAAATCGCCTCCCCGCCCCTCTCCCCTCTCTCCCCCCCCCACACACAAGCCCGCCTCCTGCTCGAGAGAAACCCCGCCGAACGGTTTAATTGCGCGGTTCATTTGTCCGTTCATAATACGGAAAAAACTTTTTAAAACATGACTGAGATGGATGGCGACGCTCTTCGCTGTTGAAAGGCGGCAAACCGGAGATGAATGACAAACTCACGCTGTGCCAGTGAATTGGCTCCACACACAAGCACAGCGTGTCAAAAAAGCTGCTTGAATGGAATATTTCTTTTAAAATAACCCCTCCCCCCGCCCCTCGTTTTCCCAAATCCCTCACGCAAAGTACTGTATGCACTTCCCCTACACAGTCTCTGTGTGTAAAGCACACACACAGCAACACGAGCTCCCCCCGTCCGCGTCACATTCATAACGGGAGCATTTTGGACAGGGCTGTGTGACATTTATGTATGTGATGGGTGTTATAAAGACATGGCAGGGTCAAACAGCCCATCAGGCAGTTTGTCCCGCTCACAGCCATAATGTTTGGACTTCTATAAGGCCGTATTTCAGAGGGCTGCTGGTGTTGTTTTTTCTGTTACGGCACGCTGTGTGTGTGCAAGGCAGGCCAGCGCCCGCTCCGCTGCAGTGGCAAGACTGAGCAAGTAAAACAAAAACCGTTTCTTATGGGCAGAAGTTATGACACAATGGGAGAGAGAGAGTTTTTGGGGGGTGAGTCAAGGCAATGCTGGCCATAGATAATTGTTGCCTGTTATGGAAAGAAAGTTCAGAAATAGCTTTTTTTAGCACCAAGCTCCTTTTTTTTTAGAGAGGGAGAGAGAGATTATCCTCAAACTGTAATGCTCCAATTTCTGACATTAATCCAAATTGGCCGGCCTTAGGTTTTCAGGTTCAAATGTGGTCTTAGGATATTTTGCCGTGATAATGATTTCAATTGTGTCTTATCCATAAACGGGCCATTTACGTGAATAATATATAACTGAGATGAATACATAATTAAGTAAATAAAGTGGCTATTCATATGAGAAAACACGTGTAACAGATGAAGAATAATGAAAAGTTTAATGAAATGTTTTTGTTGATCTTAACCCATTAATACCTGGAACGCATCTGTGTCACTTAAGATTTCTTTGGCTATTCAAAAATAGCAGATATACAAGCTCATAGCACGGCACCGAGTGCCGCGCTATGAGCTTGTAGATCTGCTATTTTTGAAAAATCTTGAAAAAATATTTTCCAGATTTTTTTTCAAAAAACTTGAGATTTTTTTTTAAGAATCACCTCAGGTCTTAATGGGTTAATACAGGGCGATCAGTGAACCTTGGGTTTGCTGTGAGAACTAGCTAAATAAAGAAGTCAGTGAGTGTGCTCTGATGTGTGTGCGTGCCAAGTTGAGGTCCCGTCCCTGTGATTATTTAACCAATAATAATCCATGATAATAAAAGTCATGTCAACAGTACTGCGCTGCAAGAAAAAACATGAAACAATTAACACATTCCCTGCCGTTCTTTTTTAAAAAACCCATTAAGACCTGAGGCCGATTCTAAAAATGTTTTCTAAATCCTAACAGTTTTTTGAAAAAAAAAATTACATTTTTTTTACGATTTAAAAGAAATAGCAGATCTACAAGCTCACTTAAAAAAATGGTTAAAAAAGGTTATAACATTTTTTTTAAATGCTGACCCTGGGTGGGAATGAACCCTTTAAGACCGGGAACGCATCTGTGTCACGTTACGATTTCTTGGCTATTCAAAAATAGCAGATATACAAGCTCATAGCACTCGGTGCCCGCGCTATGAGCTTGTATATCTGCTATTTTTGAATAGCCAAGAAATCGTAATCGAAATCGTAATAACCATAATTGCAGCCAGTTGAAAAAAGCATGTTTCACCAAAAAATACATGGTAAAAAAAAAAATACACAGGAGCCGAGATACAGGATTTTTAAGTAATAAGTTAACCAGGGAGTGAATGGAGCAGTAAATCTTTGGATAGCGATATCTCTGGTTCTGTGTGGAATTAAAAAAAATAAAAAAGTTTAAAAAAATGCTAAAAATGTCCGTCTTTGGCGGTAAACGAGTGTATTTTAAAAGACGGACATGTCCGTTTTTGGCAGGTAATGTGTTAAAGCACGGTGATCTTTGCAGTGCAGTGTTCTGTGATAGTTTTGTTATAGCTATATCTGCTTTTTATTCACCGCAAAAAGGGGACAGAATTCTAGACCAGGCGGACGGATAGATACTTAGTGAACTTTTGATACAAATAACACAGGAAACATCTGTTCTAGTCACTTCATTCCACATCACCTCGCAAACTGTTACTGTCCCTTTTGTCGCCTGGTGCAGTGGTTCTCAAACTGCGGCCCCAGGGACCCTCAAGGCTCCAAAATGGGACTCTTAACAGGTCTGTAACTCTGAGGATGTGCAAATGGAACCAAATGGACCCTTAACGGGTCCATTTGGTTCCATTTGCACACCCTCAGAGTTATAGGGGTCATTGAAATAAAATAAAATAAGAAAACGTTTGAGAACCACTGGCCTGGAGAATGGAGCAGCGATCTGCCACTGAGAATACGGAAAAACATAGAATGTATGTCTGAATCAAATTCATTGATGAACCCTAGCGTTCCTATTCTGGGTGGAACATTCTGTGAGAAATGTTGCATTGTGTTACAGCTTGTAGATCGGCATTTTTTCTACAGAGATATTTGGTGTAGAGAGGGGGGGGGGGGGTGGCTAGTACAGCGCCCCTGGGGGGACTCACCGGTCAAGGAAGTATATAGGGTTTAAGTGGTTAAGTACAGCTGCATACTTTAGTTTACAGTATGTTATTAACAGTCATTTGGGGATCATTCCTCTCCTTCAATAGCTATGGCTCCAATATGTCTCTCTGTCATTACTAAAGCATCGGGGGTTTTTTTAAAACCCAAATGAAAATTAAGTTAATTTCCATTAACAACAAAAGTGTAATTAAGAACATTGCTCAAATTAATTTAACCCATTGATACCTAGAACGCTTCTGTGTCACTTTAGATGTCTTTGGCTATTCAAAAATAGCAGATATACAAGCTCATAGCGCGGCACCGAGTGCCGCGCTATGAGCTTGTAGATCTGCTATTTTTGAAAAATCGTGAAAATTGTTATTTTTTATATTTCTTTCCGATTTTTTTTTAGGATTTTGAAAATGTTTAGAAGCGGCCTCAGGTCTTAATGGGTTAAAAAAGGATCACAGGCAATTTTAAGAGAGAAAATAAAACACGTATTTGCTTGCAAAAAGAAAAAGCAGCCAATTCTTTTTTTTTTCTTCTTTTTTTCTGTGACAAAGCTTTCTTCAGATTTCATCAGCTAACCCTGACGAACCCCTGGCTTTGTCAAGCCAAACACGTTGGTGTTCATGATTAATTGTTGAGCTCCTCGCCGTGTGTTGCTGAGCACGTCGCCATGTGTGTGTGACAGTGTGGCAAGAATGTGTTCATGTATCAGGAAGAAATATCTCATCAGGCAATTTATGAACATGCACTTGAGAAATTGTAAATGTCATGGAGCTGTGTTGTGTAGACATTTTTATTATCGGTATTGCGCTCCAGAGGGCTATTTTAGCCATGTTTCTTAAGTACCTCTCTCTGCCCATGTGCAGGCTGACCTAAGTGATTATGACAGTTAGCTGATAGCCTTCAATATTCGGTACACAACAAAATGGAATCGATTCACTGTTTTCTTCCTGCGGTTAACCACTTAAACTTTATATATACTTACAATAGTTTACTGGCATCCCGCATGGCTCTATAATAGGCCGTACCTTTTCCCCCCTGTACACATCTTTGCCGAAAACTGCCTATCTACAAGCTCACAACTCATCCCCGTGCAACTTTTGGAGCTTGATCGGCTATGTTCGGCAAATGTTTGCCCCCTAGAATAGGGACGCTATAAGGTTCATGTGGGTAAATAACGGGGTATGCTGCTTTTTCTTTTACAAGCGGAAGAAGGCATAGGAGAGAGTTGTCAGTAAATGTTCTATATTAAACCAGAATGTGTCATACGGTATGTAATAAAGTGCCAGCTGATACAGTAGAATGAGGCAGAACATGAACACAGTATGAGCAGCAGATAACTTGGGTGGGATGAATGACGGGACATTTAGATCAGCTTTAGTTCTGCCCGTTTCTGCGCCTTCATTCAGCTCTGATACTCTTACTCTTAACAATCATCGTCTGAAAAACTGCGTTCCTGGAAATGTAAAGGAAACCGAAGAAATATGTTGTCATGAGATCAAACGGAGGAAAAAAAAACAAAACTGCATAACTCTGCCTTTTCGTGAATCTTAAACTCGAGGAAGAACCACAAACTCTTCTCCTCGACGGATGCAATTGCGTGGAAGATGTGGGCAATATATTTTTAGCAACAGAGTGGCAGCAAGTGCACAAACTTTTTTTTTTTTTTCCTCCATGCGAGGAGCAGCCTTGACGCACACAACCTGTACTCGCATCAGTGTTGACTCATAGGGACTTTGGTCTGGCTTAAAAGGCAGACAAGCGCTTCAGTCGAGACAGCGACAGGTTTTTCCTTTTTTTTCCCCCACCCTTTTAACCCATTAAGACTTGAAGAAGCATCTGTGTCACATTTTCATTTGAGCTAAAAAGCATTATTTTACACTTTAGGCTATTCAAAAATAGCAGATATACAAGCTCATAGCGCGGCACCGAGTGCTTGTAGATCTGCTATTGACATTTGTAACTCAATTCTTTGCTTCTGGGGCATTCAACAGTTTTTTGAAAAAACGTATGTCGTCATAATATCAGTGTTTTTTTTTCCATGTCAAGGACCCCCAAAATGACATGTATTTGGCCGTGGACCCCCATCTAAAAATATATGTTCCAGGGACCCCCCCGGAAGCAAAGATGCAATTTTTTGAATAGCCAAAAGTGTAAAATAATGCTGGGCGAGAGGGACGGTGCGACGGCGTGAGCGCCGCGGCAGCCTTTTTGGTATGCGCGGCGTGCCGTGGATGTGTACCACACTCCAGACGCGGCTGCCTCCCCTCCCTCGCCTCTCTCCCCTCTCTCTTCCTGGGCTTATAGAGCGTGCCGTCTCTCCCTGTGTCTGTCTCGCTCTCTCTCTCTCTCTCCCCTCTCTCTCTCCCGCCCCTCCCTCCTCCTCTGTGTGCTTGTTTTATCGAGGACTTGGCGGCTCGCCAGTCTGGGCTGCCTGCCACCGCCGAGGGTACAGTATGTACAGTCTATCTTGTGCCAGCTTTTTCTTTTTTTTCCTCTCTCTCTCTCTCTCTTGCTCTTCCCCTCCATCTTACCACATTGTTGTTTGTTATGAGTGGTATGTGTGGTGTGTGCGCACGCGTGCGCGCGCGCGTGTGTGTGTGTGTGTGTGTGTGTGTGTTTATGATTGCCTGACATGCAGTGTTGCTCGGGGATGGCGGGCGGCTGGGCTGAAAGGAAAGCACATCGCGGCGGCGGCGTGGAGGGCTTTTAGAGGCGGGGCTTTAGAGGCGGTGGTGCAGACAGTGGTCCAGTGCGAGTGGGTGGGGGGGACTCGTGACTCAGCCCCCCCCCCCCCGCCGCCCCCCCCCCCAGCCATCAGGGAAACAAGCCCCTTTGGCTCTCTGGAGAGTATAGGGTTGGGATCCAAACGTTGAGGAACCCGGGAATGGGTTCGATCACATTTTGGAAACCCGTTTGGTGACTTCACGTCTGCTATATACAATTACAATACAGGTGGTTCTCCAACATCATTTCAAGCACCATCATAACTCTTGAGAGTGTACAAATGGAACCAAACGGACCCGTAAGGGTCCGTTTGGTTCCATTTGTACACCCTCAAGAGTTACAGACCTGTAAAGGTCCATTTGAAACCCCCTATCGGAATCGGTAAAGGGAACCGTTAAGAAATCGGACTGCTATGAGGGAATCGTTAACCTATTGGAGAGGTGGCGGATAACATGGCTGTTGGCTGCTGTGGAGACGCGTGTGTGTGTGTGTGTGTGTGTGTGTGTGTGTGTGTGTGTGTGTGTGTGTGTGTGTGTGTGTGTGTGTGTGTGTGTGTGTGTGTGTGTGTGTGTGTGTGTGTGTGTGTGTGTGTGTGTGTGTGTGTGTGTGTGTGTGTGTGTGTGTGTGTGTGTGTGTGTGTGCTGTAAGCTGGGACACACATAACTGGACAATAACCAGGGACAGCATGTCAAATAGGGGACAAAATACTTGTCTTCCCATTAGATTTTTTTCACTGCCGTTATGGGCTAAGGGGGACGTGGAATGCCAATGACCCCAGAAGCCCCCCTTACATCAAAAACTGATTTGATCCATACTGTGTTTTCCAGAGCAAAACCCATGAATGTTTTCCATCAAGATTTTCATCTCGGCGCCTTTTATTACAGTAGCTTAAGAGAGCGTTAATCCTCTGTTTACACTACATACATGCTAAAGAATCAAAAGCTTAACCACAGACGTGCGTGTACAGTGTGTGTGTGTGGGTGTGTGTGTGGGTGTGTATTCACGCGGCTCTGTTTGTTTATGAATTCGAGACTCATGAGATGGAAAAAAATAAGTTTTACTCTTTTTTTTTTTTTTTGTATTTAAGTCGGCAAAGAATCATTCCTTTAGGAGAGCGAACGACTGGCAGTACAAGGTCCAGAGGTCAGAATGCACACTGTACATACACAATCAATATAGTATTTTAATAAGGAACTGAATTTAAGCAAGTTGATTGCTTGTTGTTGATGGAGGCGGGAGATTTTTGCTGTACCAGACGACAAGGTTGTGCTGTTCCTGTACATAGTAACGTGTTCTTTAAAAAAAACTGTTACTTTTCAGGATTCAAATATAGCAAAAAAAAGAATCAAATATAGCAAAACACGTCGCTTCGCGCCATGTTTCGACTTTGCAGATCTGCTACTTTTAAAGATATATATATATATATATATATATGTGTGTATATATAATTTGTTTTGGCTTGTTCTGTCCTTATTAGATAGTATACAGTAGTCTGACAGGAAATGGGGAGAGAGAGATTGGGGGGGGTGGCAGGAAAGGTCGTCGGGATCGGGAATCGAACCCACACACACACACACACACACACACACACACACACACACACACACACACACACACACACACACACACACACACACACAGTGCTGCTATGCTATATTACCCTAGTAACATTAACCCACACTGTGTACACACCCAACTGCTTAAACTGCAGCACTTATGTCTAAACTCTTATCAAAATATGACCCCGCTGACACATTAGTCATACCTTCTGACATGCAAAAACTGTTCCATACACAGCGTATGAATACTGTCTGGGACATGTGTTGTACACACACACACAGAGAGATACTGTATACGTGCACTAACATACTGTACTGTACTGGCTGCTACATACACAAACCCCTTTAGATTTACGGTGGTCAATGACAGTAGTGTTTCAGCAAGATTTTTTGAGGGAGGGAAAAGTGTTTGAGGGCGAACCGTGAAGCCCGATACATACGTCGTTGTTGCACGACGGTGTCGCGTGTTGGAAATTAGCCGACCTACAAGCTCACAAGGCGGTGCGGATGTGAGCTTGTTGGTCTGCTATTTCCGAAAATTGCGCTTAACCCTTTAAGACCTTGAAGCCGATTCTACAGATGTCTTCTAAATCCAGAATTCTGAAAAAACGTATGTTTCTATATCAGTGGTTCTAAAACTTTTTCATGTCAAGGACCCCCAAAATGATATGTATTTAGCCACGGACCCCCAGCTCAATTAGTTTTTTCCAGGAACCCCAAGAAGCAAAGATTTGAGTTAAAAGAGTCACCCATTTTTAAGATTTTTCAAAAATAACAGATCTACAAGCTCGTAGATCTGTTATTTTTTTGAATAGCCAAAGGGTAAAATAATGCTTTTAACTCAAATCAAAAAATTACACAGATGCGTTCCAGGTCTTAAAGGGTTAAACATGTCCTTAATAGGCCTTACCTTTCAGCAAATTGACCAAAAGCAGGTTGATGCGTTTTCAGTTCATTCATGAGATGAGATGAAGCCTAATTTAAAACATCGTAGTACGATGGTGTCACTTGGCTGAAAATAACACATCCGTTCCCCTTTGGCAAGCAATGTCGATGTGTGATGATGATGCTTTTAGGCACTAAACACTGTTTTGAAGTGTTATGGAAAAATAAAACCAAAAAAGATGTTGGCTTTTAATTCTGAGTGCGACTCTCCATGTTTTTTGATTTATTGAACAGTTTATTCGGACAAACGCACCTGAGTGGTCAGAAGCGCGGTGGGCATACAGACAAACGTTTGATGAATTTCGGCAGCCATTTTCTTTAAGCCCCTAACGTGTTACTTTACAGTGTTATGTGTTGACACGCGTAAGGAAGGGTAACTCTTTTAGTACTAACACTCCATTGTTTGCAGAGCATCCTTTTCCTCAGCTGGCAAACTCTGTTTACACACTAACCCAGAGAAGCCCAGGATATTTGCTTGCTAGCTAGCCTTAATGGACTAGTTAACTAGTTAATGGCCAATTGCCATCTTTGTAAATTTCATTAAGTTTACAGTGACCCTATAAAAAGCCACAAGCTCTAATGAGCTGTGTATAAAGTAACTGAGAACTTTTTCCTTTTTTTTCCCTTCCCCACTCTTCCAAAGTTGCCGGTTTCTTTTTTCCCCCTAACTTAACTTGCAGCCGTGTGCGAGTATCTGATCCCCTGATATAATCTTTCTATTAATTCTCCGTTCACCGGACTTGACATCTAATCCTGGTCTCTGTGTGTGTGTGTGTGTGTGTGTGTGTGTGTGTGTGTGTGTGTGTTTGCGGGAGCAATATAAATGGACAAATCATTAAGACAGAGAAAAATGCAAGGCATTTGGAAACAGACAAGGGGGTGGGTGGGGGGAGGACAGCCCCACAAAATGTTCTTTAACCATTCCTCTCTTTCTTTCTCTCTCTCTCTCATTGAATTTACACTCCATTGTACAGCGTTGTCGCGTGCCAAAAATAGCCGATCTACAAGCTCAAACAAAGTGCGCCGCGTTGCGCTTTGAGCTTGTAAATCGGCTATTTTCGGTGAGTGACAACGTCATACGATGAAGTACAAACCCAGGCCCCTCTATCTCTCTCTCTGTCTCTGTCTCTCTCTCTCTCTGTGTGTGCTGTGCGTGTATTGTGCTCTCTGTGTGTGTGTGTGTGTGTGTGTGTGTGTGCTCTGTGCCGGGGCTGTTTTTTGGGCAGCGTGCCAGCTCTTCCCTCAGTGTGATGACATCATAGCTGTGCCGGCAGGTCTGGATGTTCTGCCAGCATTCCAGAGCATTTATGATTGCTCGCAGATGTGTGTCCAGGAACACACTGTACTGTACCCAAACCCAGAAATTAATGAAACTTGACTGCCTTCCAAAACCACAAATTCCAAATTGCGTGTGTGCTTGTGTGTGTGTGCGCGTGTGTGTGTCTCTGTGTGCCTGTGTACACGTGTGTGTGTGTGTGTGACAGAGAGAGAGAGAGAGTGAGAGAAGGCTCATGGGAAGGGGTTCGGCTGGGGTGACTGATACAGAGGGAATGGGGGGGGGCTATTAAAAGCAGAGTCCACGGTGGGGGGGTGATGGGACATGAGAAAAAAATTATCAACCCATGTTTTTTTTTTATGGTTTAACATTTACATTTTTCACCACATCTGACACTGCTGTGTGACACACACACACACACACACACACACACACACACACACACACACACACACACACACACACACACACACACACACACACTGCTCTCTCTGTACAGAGTACATTAGGGATGACAGACAGGCTGGATAAGTCGTGGTATTGTTGCTTCTGGTTTTTGGTAGCATACAGTAACAGTACTATAACCCCTCCTCCCCCCCCCCCACACACACACACACACACACACACACACATTTTTTTATTACAATACTTGTGAGGACATGCATATTGTAGGAAGGCATTGAAAATAGCCAAGAAAATAGCCAAGAAAATAGCCAAGAAATAGACAATCAAAATATTTCCGTGTGTGACAAGTATAACATAGGGAAAAATAGTCTAAGCCCACACCTAAACCTAACTTCTAAATATCTAATCCTAACCTCAACATGAAGATTTTCATATTTTGTAATCCCCTAAAAATAAAAATAAATCTCTACAAGAAAATCTGCTTTTAACTATAAACAACCCTTTCTCATGTGAGGACCAGGAGAAATGGTTCCTCACAATGTCTTATTTCACAAATTGTACCATACTTGTGGGTACAACGTTGGTCCTCACAAGTATAGTAATATACAGTACAGTACAGTACACACGCACACACGCACACACAAAACCCCTTTCTGTAATACTTCCCTTGACCTGTTGATGTACTGTTTAAAACAACAGGGGAATCGCACGCTGCCAGATGCATTGTAAAGAGTGTGTGTGCTGTGTGTGTGTGGGGGGGGGGGGGGGGGGGGGCAGACAGACGAGAGACCATATGATGTAAGGTTCAAGGCGTAATGCTGCGGTAATATTCCACTCCTTGTCAGGCTGAACGGCCTATTTTATTTTATGTCTCCAGAAGGAGAGCGAGAGAGAGAGAGCAGTGGTGGAAAGTATATTTACTTCAAGTACTATATATACTTAAGTAAAATTTCAAGGTACTTTTACTTCACAGTTACTTCGGTATTTCCGTTTTTCAACACTTCTACTCCACTACATCTCAGAGGCAAATATTGTACTTTTTTTTACTCCACCACAGTTATTTGAAAGCTTTAGTTACTATAGTTACTTTGCAGATATAAAACATACAATAACCCAGTTAAGCTCTTTTTTTATACTTTGGCTGTTTTGAAAGAATTTGTGAAATGGCACATTTCTCCATAATGAGTAGACTTTTTACTTTTGAGTACTTTTAAGTACATTTGGATGGCAATACTACTTTTGAGTACAGGACTTTTTGCTTGTAACAAGAGTATCTCTGCATCGTGGTATTTCTACTTTGATTCAAGTGAAAAGATCAGAGCACTTCTTCCAGCGTTGAGTGTGAGAGAGAGAGAGAGAGAGAGAGAGAGGCAGGGGGTGAAGTATAGCGTTGTTGTCGGGCAGAAACCTTGTATCTCCATTATTTCAACTTAATGTTTTTTTATTTTATTTTACACTTTGGCTATTCAAAAATAGCAGATCTACAAGCTCATAGCGCGGCACCGAGTGCCGCGCTATGAGCTTGTAGATCTGCTATTTTTGAAAATTTGTGAAAATGTGTGCAAATCTTTGAATATATATATATTTTTTTTATTTTTTAACTCAAATCTTTGCTTCTGGGGGGTCCCTGGAACAAAATATTTTGATGGGGGTCTGCGGCCAAATACGTATAATTTTGGGGGTCCTTGACATGAAAAAGATTGAGCACCACTGATATAGAAACATACGTTTTTCAGAATTCTCTTGGGATTTAGGAGACATGTAGAATCGGCTTCAGGTCTCAATGGGTTAATGCCCTATAACATGTTATTTTGACATAATAAAAACAGGACCGGTTTTGGACATCGTCTCTGTCGGTTGTAAACCTCATATTATGTCCAAAACTGTTACTTTTCAGGATTAAAATGCAAGAAATAGCAAAAATAGCAGATCTACAAGTTTGAAACGGTGGTATGTGACGCTGTAGTATGATCAAGTAGGGCGTTAATTTACAGGGGAGGGGGGGTGGGGGGGGGGGTTAAAATATGGAGATAAGAGGTTTCATGCCACCGCAGCAACAACAGGACATACAAGGTTTTCCACCTCGACGGTGACGACAGAGAACTTGTTACCCTGCCTGGCCGTCTGTCTGCAGGTACAGCGAACGTGACTTCACTGGAAACGCTGTTCCTTCTCAGCGGCAGGCAGAGCGCTCTTTAACGGGGGAACTCAATGTACCTGTGCAGCCCTTAGCTAGCTTCTTGGAAAAGCCACACTGACTGCACGATACGCACGGAATGGCTTCCCTATGTAATGTGTGTGTGTGTGTACGCAGTACAAACCCTGAGAGTTTAATGTAACCACATGAAACACTAGCATATAATCCCTGTTCTGGGGGAGGCGAACATTCTGCGAAAATAGCCGATCTACAAACGGTGTTCTGGAAAAACCTATGTTTCTAGATCAGTGGTGTTCAATCTTTTTCATGTCAAGGACCCCCAACATTATATGTATTTGGGCCACGGACCCCCATCAAAATATTTTGTTCCAGGGACCCCGCCCAGAAGCAAAGATTTGAGTTAAAAATGTTCCCTTTAGAAGTATATATATTCAAAGATTTGCACACATTTTCACGATTTTTCAAAAATAGCAGATCTACAAGCTCATAGCGCGGCACTCGGTGCCGCGCTATGAGCTTGTAGATCTGCTATTTTTGAATAGCCCAAAGTGTAAAATAAAGCTTTTTTAGCTCAAATCTAAAAATGACACAGATGCGTTCCAGGTCTTAATGGGTTAATAATAGGGTTGTCCGATATTGGCTTTTTTACCGATAACCGATATACCGATATTGTCCAACTCTTAATTACCGATACCGATATCAACCGATACCGATATATGCGGGGATTATTGTGATTAGGGTAAGCTCAAATTTCATATCACACACACCATATACAGTAAGAACTCCTGTAACTTATTTATAAAGCAAAAAAAAAAAAAAAAAAAAAAAAATTCAAAAACCGATACCGATATTTTCCCGATATCAATTTTTATGCTAATATCGGCCGATAATATCGGGAGGCCGATAATATCGGACATCCCTAGTTAATAAAGAGGTTAACTCAAAATGTACAAATGGTTACATTTGGTTACATTTGTATATTCTTCGGAGTTACAAATGGATACATTAACAAATTTGAAACAATGCAGGAATTTTACTGTGTAGCATTGCGTTGCGATTCAGAGGGCCCAATTATGAATAGTCTTAAAGATTGCGATATGAGACTCTATAGACTAGTCTGGGGATGTTGGATATTGTTTTATGGCATAAGTGTCGTCTGTTCCCTGCTTTTAAAGGTAGCATTTACAGTAAAGTCGTGTAATTTTCTGAACTTAACCAGACAGTCCTTGCTTCTTCTATTATTTGCTTTTGCCCACTTAGCTGTTAGAATTAGGCATGGCTGGTTATTACGACCTGACATGTCAGACCAGCAGACCAGTTCAGTCCAGTTTTACACTCGCACCCTTTACTGTAGCATGTGTATACTGTAAAGTACTGTAGCTTCTCTCTTCTCTTTGCTTACTGTAAACTACAATTCCATTCAACGTCACCGAGAGTCCAATAGAACCCGGAACCTTTTTTATTTGTATTTCTAATCTAACTTTCCGTTTTAAAGGAGACACACCATGAATTTCACTTTTTTTTTTTTTTTTTTTGGCTCCCCAGTGTCTCTTGTACCCCAAAAAAAATAATATTTTTTAACATTCAGTCATTCATTCTCATTTCAGAGATTTTCAGAATGGGCGTGTCTGAACAGGCCATCTCAGAATGGCAATGTTTGCTTACCTCACGAAACTTTCTGCCCATGTATTTTGACAGACAGAATTGCTCAGTAGCACCCCTCTGCCCAACGGGACGTTTTGGTATTGCAGCTGAAAGTGCTTTATAAGCCTGAGAGAATTGACTTGGGATGAGTATATCTGAGTGTTGATTTAGGCTGAAACCTTTTGAAAATGGTTTGAGGGACATACACCATATGATATTAAATATCAATTTTTTTTTTTAAATTCATGGTGTGTCTCCTTTAAAACAACTGCAACCGATAACAATTACCAGCGTTGTAATCCCATTAATATACTGTAATCCCATCACTCATAATAATAATTCCCCCATTGCCCCCCCCCCATCACATCCCTCGCCGTGGCGGCAGGCATAACCCCGCAAAGGTGGTGGTGACAGCAGCGAAAGCTTTAAAATCGCCCGTTCACACCCCCCACCCCACCCCACGCCCTCCTGCTCTATTTTCAGACCCAACACACAAACGAACGAGAACTTGATCTTATTTCTTTTATTACCGCCACGTTATTGCAGCTTTTAAGTTCTCTTTCGGTTGCCAAGTAGCGAGTGGCCCCCATGCTCCTCTAATGGGTGTAATTTGGTATTCCACCACGATGCCAGGTTTTATTTTTGTAACGGCACACACAAAGTGTTTTGATGGAAGGTTGGGTTGATCGCTGAAACGGCTGCATCTACTGAAGGCTGTGTGTGTTTTTTTTTCTCTTCTTGTGTTTTGTTTTTTTGTTTTCTGGCACGGAGAGGCGAGGCGAGAGAGAGAGAGAGAGAGAGAGAGTTTTACGGGCTCTCGCTGTACAGTACACAGTGTGCCGTCTGCCTCAAAAACAAGAACACAGCCCATTGAATTTTGGAATCCCTTCTTCATCATTCCACCCCCCCCACCCCCCTTCCTCCTTAGCAACTCTGTCAGCTGTGGGTTAGCCTGTGTGTGTGTGTGTGTGTGTGTGTGTGCGCACTGTAAGTCAGATCCTGAGTGTTATTTTAAAGCATGTAACTTTCCTCTTCTACCCCGGATTTGAACCTGATGAACCTGCTTATAAGTGCCGACATGTTTTACCATTGAGCCAATAGAGCCTGTCTGCTTGCTCGGGGGATAAATTGGATCTTGACCATCAGGTCAAAATTTGTGTCAGATGATCCTGTGTCTACAGGTGAGACAAAATACAACCACCCCGATTGTATTAAGTTATACTGTATTAACCCGTTAACACCTGGAACGCATCTGTGTCACTTTAGATTTCTTTGGCTATTCAAAAATAGCAGATATACAAGCTCATAGCGCGGCACCGAGTGCCGCGCTATGAGCTTGTATATCTGCTATTTTTGAAAAATCTTGAAATTATTTTTTTAAGATTTTTTTTCAAAAAACTGTTAGGATTTCGATTTGTTTAAGAATCGCCTCAGGTCTTAATGGATTAACATACTCTACCATACAGATTGGACAAAATGACATGGTATTCATTAAAAAAAAAGTTACATAGTGAGGCATTCGTGCACACCCAGAGTTATAAATGGATGGATTTTTTTTTTTACAGTATACATAACAGTCGGTGGCTCCAACTTAATGTTAACAAATTGTGTACGGCTGTGTGTTCTCGTTTTTCTTTTTTTCAATCCTGGTTGGGACTTTGACCTGAATGCGTACTGTCTGCTCCAAGGGGCTGGGAGGATCAGGTGCAAAAGGAAGGGATCCTTGGAGCCACTGTTCTTTTTTTTTTCTTTTTTTTGGAACAAGGTCCTTGACACAATCTCAGGGCACACGGGAACACAGCAGGGCAGGGTCTTGGCACTTATCTAGACGTCAAAAGGCGATTTATTATTTCCGAGCTACAGTCACAAATCACACCCATCGTCATCATCACCGAAGCCCCCGTGTGGATCTGACATGACATGTGACACCGTGGTGGCACTTGATCACGGTCAAGTTGTTTTTTTATTTTATTTATCGTTGTAGGTTATGATGAACGCTACTCTGGTCCGTGGATACCGCAAATCTTTTTATTTCCTTTTTTTTCTTTTCTTTTTAAGCTGACTGGAAGTTATGTTTCCAGTCCCAATGACAAGACCATGTAATTGTTTTTATGACTCACCGTAACTGATAACATCTCAACGTTCACACTAACATACATGGAAGAGTGACTGTCTGTGAGTTTTGAACCCGTGCATGTCCTTCTGAGTGTCATGCATGAGCGTGGGTGGGTGCGCGGTGAGCTTATGGTTATCTAAATCGGTTTCCCAAACACTGGGTCGGGAGCCGTTCGTGGGTCGCGGACACGTTTTTATGGGTCTCGATGAAATATCCTTTTTTTTTCAGTTTCCCACATTTTGTTGATATAAAAAATAAAAAAAACATTTTCAGAATAAAAGAATAAATCTAACAACTTCACATAAATCTAACAACTTCCCACATAACAAAAAACTAGAAAAAAGACTAAAATTTCTCTTTTGGGTCTCGAGCTAAAAAGTTTGGGAACCACTGAACTAAATGCATAAAAAAGGAGAAGCCCCCCTCCCCAATACATTCGCAGTCCCCTCCCCCCCTGCCAAAAAAATATTGCCGATAGTGAGAGGTGGGTTGTGGGTCGGCGGTTGGGAGGGATAGAGGAGGGGTAAAGGAAGGGGGGGGGGCATATGGCTTGTGCGAGCATGAGGCTAAATTTAAATCGTAATTGGCCGACTTCCACAAGCTCGCGGGCATTTTAATGAGTCATAATAACTTCATTTAAAACCAGCTGAGCAGAAAATAGATTGGAGAGGAGCCTGTGGCTAGTATGGATTTGCGTTCCTCTGTGTGTGTGTGTGTGTGTGTGTGTGTGTGTCTCTCTCACACACACACACACACACACACACACACACACACACACACACACACACACACACACACACACACACACACACACACACACACACACACACACACACACACACACACACACACTGGTGGGACAGAGACACATTGGTGGGACATCCATCCAAGAGAGAACGTATTTCACACAGCTAGTATTGTAGGGTGGGGAGGGGGGGGGGGCAGTTTCAATAGCTCAGTAAAAACCCAGCTTTCCCCCCGAAATTCCAATGACTGTGATTTACTCTAGTTAATTTCTTTCTCAGATGACATACAGTAAGTGCTGCTCACACGTTTTGTTAGGATTTGTTAGGATAAGCCCTGTTTTTTTATGCTTGGCTGTTTGAAAATGGCCGATCTACAAGCTCACAACATGTCGCGTCGTGACACGTTGTGAGCTTGTAGATCTGGTATTTTGTTTAATTATTGACAGAACTTGACAAATTCTGAAAATAATGTCAAAGAAAAATAATAATGTTGATGAAAATAGGGACACCATTAATGTGGTTAACTTTAATTGGAAAAAAGGTTGTTGGTATGTTCACAGTGATGTTTTTGATTCAAAAGAAAATGGGGGGTAGTGTAGCTATTAGCTGTGGACTCATACACACAATGCATTTTAAAAAACAGTGGTGAAAAGTATACTGTACTCAAGTACAATCTTCAGGCACTTTTACTTCACTTGATACTTTTTATTTTTCAATACTTTCAACTTCTACTCCACTACATCTCAGAGAGGCAAATGTTGTACTTTTACTCGACTACAATTATTTGACACATTTAGTTTTAGTTACTTAGTTACATTTTTAGATTATTACAAAACATACAGCACATTAAGCCCTGTTTTATACAATTTGAAAATAGCAGATCTACAAGCTCACTGAAATACACACATTGTTTGTGTAGTGAAATTACAGAGTGGGATTACTGGTAAGGAGATGGTTCTGTTGACTTAAAAAACAAAAGTGTGGTTTAACCAAATGGAAATTGTAGGCTATAAAATTCCTGCACACATGTCACAGAACAGTGTGAGCGTTAGACAAGTGTTCCTTGCATTGTATTATGTTGATTGGTGTAATCCTCAAATAATAATGATCATTTCGACCAAAAGTTTTTCTTAAACGGCCATTTGTCATTTACCATTCGCCAAACAGAGCTGTGCATTGTAAATGTCTTCTTTTGACGTGTATTCAACAGTATTCAGCAGTATTACGTCCAAGATGGAGGTGAAATATAAGACTTGTGTAATTGACCCTTTGTTTTGTCAATTGTATTAAAACGGGGCCCTTCTTGACAGAAAGATTAAGAGTTGAATCTTAATCTTAAGATTAATTCACTTGAGCACTGAGAAATGTACAGTAATACAATGTTTTAACCCTGCTTGAGAATGTTTATGCGGATTTCAGAGGGATTTTTCTGATTTCTCTGTGGCAAAACAGTGATTTGACTAGGACATTGATACACATGTTAAGCGCTACACGTGAATTTATTTCCATTAATGACGAGCATTCATCCGTTACCTGACCAAGGACGGATGACATTGTGATCTGCACCAGACACATGAAACAAAAAAACTCAATAGCCCAAGAAGGGCCACTGAACAATGTCATTGATTTCATTCAGCGTTACATCAAAAAACGACAACTCTTCAAATCATAAATAAATGTGTGCATGCCACAATGGAGCTCACCGCATTGTACTTTTACCAGCTTGCAGGTTCTTCATTGAACAGATAGTCATTCAATGAGACAGACAGTCTGTGACCGACTCAGTCTGAAGCGAAGCACTGTTCGGGAAAAAAAAAATAAAGTGCCTCGAAATTCTTCGCCATTCAGCACAAGAAGGCATTATTGTTCTGCTAAGGACATAACAATGTCTAATACATTGCAGTGGCTATTAGATTTTCACCACTCACGGTATGTGTTGGCATAGGCAGAAACAGCTCTTGGGCTAAATCAAATTTGGCCATGCTTATTTCTTTATTGTGACTGTCTCGGTTAGGAAGCAGGTTTTTTGGGGTGAGTGTCATGTCTCTCATAATCTCCTGTACAATCACCCTGCTGTTCTTCTGTGAACACTGGTAAAAAAAATAATCATAGGCTGCATTTTTGTTTTTTTTACATTGTTGGTGTGTCAATGGCATTGCATTGTTTTAAATCACTGGTCACCGTTCCAGACAAATTGAGTTTGTCTTTATAGCTTAAAGAGCAGCATGTGACTATCAGATGAGGGGGGGGGGGGGGAAATGAATGACAAATGATTCTGACATTTCTGAATGTTTTTTTCCATTTACATTTTTTGCACGCTTATCAGTTATCACTTTGTTTGTTGGTTTGGTCGTGTTTTATGGAGACTTTTTACAAAACGGTTTATGTGATGAATACTTATTTATGTACTGTGTTGGGGTAGATATGCTTCAGTCTTGACAAATTGTCACAATTTGCGCCAGCCAGGACATTTGTTATTGTAAATAACAGTTTGAATGAAATGAGTTTTTTTGTGAAAGAGTGACTTAATGCAATGAGACGTCCCCATTATTTCACAAGCGATATAAATTTCTGTTAGGAAATGTTGAGGGAGAGGCAGAAAACATGATTAGTTTGTGACATAAATGGTAATAAAAGTAAATATTCTCTCCGGCAGGACTTTTTTTTATTGCGTTAATGTAAGTTGGCCCAATAGCTCTGGGAAACTTTCAGATCAATTTCGCAGCACAGATTAGAAAGCTATGAATCCCATTTATGGAAGAGCTCTCTCACGAAATGCGCTCTTTGAAAGTTTTTTTTTTCTTCTATATTTTCGGATGAGGAGAGAATGAACCCGGCTAAGCAAAGATCTGCCGACGGCTCTTTTATATGAAGAAAGTGAAAAGGGAGAGAGAGAGAGAGGGAGAGAGAGAGAGAGAGAGGGAGAGGGAGAGAGCGAGCGCAGTCCCAAAGCCATCTGGAAGTTGCCGGGGCACACAAGGATTGCTTTTATGCTACTAACTCCACTGGGAGGTGCAGCATAAAAGCCAAGCATGGATATTGTGTTATAACTGTAGAAAACAAGCGTGAGGGCCCAGAATACTAATTTGGGCAGTCAGGAGGAAAACCATTTCAATCTGGGGGTAAACATGCTTTTTTGGACTCCGCCCCCCCCCCCCCTCGCAAGACTTCCAGGGGGGGTAGATGAAAAAGTATCGATAGGCAAACCCATGGCCAGCTATCTTTAGGTTCTCTCTGAAGAAATAGACAAAACATACACAGTATTTTTGAAAAAGGCTTTCTCTGCTTTTCCTGTCTGCTCCCATTATCTGGAATTTTGAATAGGACAAACAAGTTATTGTGTTGCTAATATATTTGTTTTGTCATTTTGTGTCATTTTAGACTGCTACCAATACATATTATATATAATTGTGTATCTTTGCGGTTGTGCAGAAACCTCTTATCCATATTTGTACAGTTTTTTTTGTAAATGAATGCGTCACACAAGCATCAAAAGTAACAGATCTGCAAGCTCGAAACATTGCGCAAAGCGACGCATTTTGAGCTTGTAGATCTCCTACTGTATTCTATTTTTGAATTTGAATCGTGAAAAGTAACAGTTTTGGAGAGCGACGATATAATTGTATATTACTGCATTAAAGGAGGAGTTCACCCAAAAAATGACTTATTTTCTATCAATTGCACACCCTATGAAGCCTTGAATCCATGGATTCTTTTTTGTTTTTGTCTCATTCCTAAGCTAATAATTTGATTCCCGTCTCCTACCGTCTAATGTATCCGGTAGGAGACACAAAGTAGATTATTTGTGTCTCCTACCGGAAATACACACGGTCATCAAATTATTGTCTTATGAATGCCACAAAAACAAAAATAAATCCATGAAATCAAGGCTTCATGGGTGTGTAATTGATAGAAAATAAGTCATTTTTTGGGTGAACTCCTCCTTTAAGCTGATGATGACTAAATATACCTGTAAATTACAGCCATTTCATGCAAGTGGGAAAGGGAATTTATAGCCACATGCTACTGTAGTTTATAAAGCATAACAAACGCTGAACAAACACTGGCCCCCTTCCTGTTTATTGTGGCGATGGACCATGAGACTCGCAATCAGTGGCAGGGAGGAGACAACTGGGGTTCAACGCTGGTCTAAAAGTGACTACATCCCAACCCAAGGCACTTAGCTAGGAGGGCAAAGAGGTGCACTAGCCTGGGACCAGACGAATCTGCTCCAGAAGGCGTGGGTAACCAATCAGGGCCCAGTATTCGAATATGGGAGACCGTGATTGGTAGTTGGTTGTAGGTCTAACCAATGGCGTCGTGGGCCATTGTTTTGATCCCGCCCCTTGGGGGAAAAAAAAAAAACGTCCTCATGGAAGCACCAGACTCGTATCCACGCAGTGATATAGTCTGGCTACGCGAGGCTAGAGGTGCACACCTATGTAGACACAACTTGCGGTGTGACAGCGGACTTAGCAGCGCTGTAGAGCTCCGGACCCTGCCATCCAGGAGTTGGTGTTGGGATAGTCCGCGCCCCCCCAGAGCCACGGTAGAACAGTGAAGCGGCCGTCTTCTGCCTGGTGGTCAGATCTGGGATTGCAATACTTTACCGCATTTAAAACGCCACTGCGCATGCTTCTACTGTTTGAAACCCTAGTATTAGTACGCTTGCTCGGTTTACTTCCTCGTTTTGGCACCCAAAAATGTGGGTGCTAAAAATGCGGAAGCAGAGCGTTCCTCCGGTTGTTTCAAATGCCAGTGAGCAACTTTCATTGAAACGAATAGCTGGGGGGAGGGGCGGGGCAGTCCGCCCTCTAGATATATTATAACTCTATGGCGCGCACCCGTCAACCTCTGTATAAGCACTCCACTCCAGAGCCTGTGTAAATGTCAAACAAAATGACATAGTTATGTAACCGCAATGTCTAATTTCAAACTAGCACACTAACACACAATGTTCAGAGTTTGTCTGTACTTGTACAGACAAACTGTTCAAGTACTTGTACTTAAAGAAAAAAAATGCCACAGGTCCTACCTAGCATGGTTGTTTGCATATGACCTTATGGCAGGCTCCCTAAAGGTTCGTCTTTCGTTTGGGAATGAGACATGGGATGTATTCACAAAACAAAATCCAGAGTGTTTAATTAACACCTTTAAGTCCAGGGATGCGTCTGTGTCATTTTAGATTTCTTTGGCTATTCAAAAAATAGCAGATATACAAGCTCATAGCGCGGCACCGAGTGCCGCGCTATGAGCTTGTAGATCTGCTATTTTTGAAAAATCGTGAAAAGGTGGGCAAATCTTTGAATATATATATTGTTAAAGCTAACTTTTTTTTTACTTAAATCTTTGCTTCTGGGGGTCCCTGGAACAACATGTTTTGCGATGGGGGGTCCGCGGCCAAATACATAATTTGGGGGTTCCTTGTCTGTGAACCATTGATATTATAGCAACATACGTTTTTTTCAGAAAACTGTTGATTTAGAAGACATTTGGGTTAATTAACTGTCGAATTGGGTCCACTGGGTGCCGATTGCGAGATTACATGTCTTGTCAACAGCCTGTAATGTCCCTTCGCCGAAAAGAACTGATCTGAAATGTGACGCCTTGGTAGCTTGTAGATCAGTTATTTATTTTGGCAAGCGACACCAGCTACACCGTACCACAGAGCATAAATTAGCCTACAGAATATTAATATGACAAATTGTTGAGTTAAGTGAGCATGTGATTGTTGTTACACAAACCCTGAGGCCCCCCCTCTGCCTTCCAGGTATATGAGTGTCTGAGGGAGAGCGAGAGAGGGAGAGACAGACAGAGAGAGAGACAGAGAGAGAGAGAGAGAGAGAGAACCTCCAACCCTCAGACAGGAACTAGAGGGGACAGATGAACCCTTTGAACCGTACAGTCACCGTTTGGCCTATTTCTGCCTCAGCTGATTGTAAACCCACCCTCCCCTCCCTTCCACTCCCCACACACACACACACACACACACACACACACACACGTGTCTTTATTCTTGGCTGTCTGCCAGGAGCTGTCATTGCTGCCGCCGCGGCATCGGTTGTGTCATGTCTATATCTAAAAAGGCCGTGTAGAGGCCCATGCGTGGGTTGGGGGGGGTGTGCAGGACTGTAAGGAACGCATTTCGGGGACATCCGGGGGTGGGGGGTGAGGGTGGGGGGTGTTATGGTGGGAGGGGGTTGCTTTTTACCGATGGCTTCCCCCCCATTCACTTTTGCTTTACTTTTGACAGTAAGGGGGAAAGTTTATGGTCTTCTCTCTCTCCTTTGCCAGAGGTCCAATTCTATCATTTAGCTGCTGTCTTTTCATTGCCCTTGGTTTTACTTTTCTTAGGGGAAAGGGAGGGGGGGGGGTGGGCGGATTCTGACGGCCCATTTGGGGAAAAACAAATGACTTAATGGAAAGTATCTTGTAACATCAGCATGTGTCATTTGGCAGATAACGCTATCTTGATGACTAGAGTTTTTTTTCTTTTTTGTGTGTGTATTCTGACTTCACAATATTTCTCTAATTAGCCCAGCTTTGGGAGATTTTTGCCTAATTGATTCAACAGTTTGCCGTGTGAAGTCGTTACTTATTAACTTTTTATATGGAAGGTTTTTAACGGGGTGGGATGAAGGAAAAAACGCGCTCTGGAATCGCGGGGAAATAAACAACGATGTAAATCAATGCACCTGAGTGCAGTAAAAGAAAAAAAAAGCCCTGCATGTTTGGAGTATTTCCTGTTGTTTTTGCCATTTGGATGTCCCATCATCTGCAGGGCTGGGCCAGGTCTCCAGTTGTTGCTTTTGGCGGAGCATGCCCCCCCCCCCCCCCCCCCCAGCCTTCTGAGCTGCCTTCTCACAAACACAGCCAGGCAGCTCTGCTTCAAAAATGTTTCTACTTATGCAATTTTGCAATCAGAAATGAAATGGTTCCTTGATTTATGCCACCAATTTAACCCATTAGATTCTACAAATGTCTTCTAAATCTCAACATTATTCAGAAAAATGTATGTTTCTAGATCAGTGGTGCTCAAACTTTTTCATGTCAAGGACCCCCAGAATGATATGTATTTGGCCGCGGACCCCCATCTCAAAATATTTTGTTCCAGGGACCCCCCCAGAAGCAAAGATTTGAGTTAAAAATGTTCGCTTTAAAACAATATATATTCAAAGATTTGCACACATTTTCATAATTTCTCAAAAATAGCAGATCTACAAGCTCATAGCGCGGCACTCGGTGCCGCGCTATGAGCTCGGGAGCTCGGGGCGACTGACTCCCTCGCCACTCAACGGTCCTTCTGGTCGATCGACACGGTCACGACTTTTTTCTGTTCTGGCCCCACAGTGGTGGAATGAACTTCCCACTGATGTCAGGACAGCAGAGTCACTGCCCATCTTTCGCCGCAGGCTGAAAACCCACCTCTTCAGGAAACACTATCCTTCCTCTTTGCCTGGCCTACTTGTTGTTAACTAGTTGTACGAACTCTTGTTTTATTTTTGTATTGTTTTATTGGATCTTGTTTAGTCGATACACTTATTTGTTTTAGCTCGTGCTCATTTGATTTTGCCATTTTTGTCTCATCTGTTTAAGAAAGTAGGTAGCTGATATATTGCACTTTTACCTTAGCGCTAGGTATACTCTTGGTTGCTTGTTTTTGCAGGAAATGTACTTAAAACTTCTGGTGATTAGTAGTTTTCGTTCCCTACCTATGTTGAATACACTTATTGTAAGTCGCTTTGGATAAAAGCGTCTGCTAAATGACTGTAATGTAATGTAATGTATATCTGCTATTTTTGAATAGCCCAAAGTGTAAACTAATGCTTTTTTTTTTTGCTCAAATCAAAAAGTGACACAGATGCGTTCCAGGTCTTAATGGGTTTAACTGCTATCAACCTGGCATCCCTATATCAGGCATGTCATCTTCCAAAATCTAAAAAGATAAAAGATTTAAAAAAAGCTTGTAGACCGGCTATTTTCGCTGCGTGACACCGCCGTACGAATACGTAAAAAATGTAGGGCTTAAGTGGTTTCAATACAATGGGTAAACTTTAGGGGGGGAAACATTCGGGAGATTTTAGTTTGCTTCTTAAACAAACTTAACGAGACAGAAAAGAAGATTTACAGCACCCAGAACTGAGTCGTCTGAATTTTTAAGAGGAAAAAACTCAGAAGGATTTCCTTTATCCTCTCTCTCTCTCCTTCATTTCCTTTGTCACTTTTTTTTTTACCATTTTAAAAGATCATTGTATCCCCTGTTTTCTAGCCCTCACCTCCCCCTCAGGCCCTGTGACTCCTGCCTTAATAAACTCAGCATTTGCCTTTGACAACGTGTGACTTGAAAGCAGGAAATAATGGGCCCTAAACACTAAATCTTTACAGGTTATTGACCTGTAGAGAGAGAGTGCGAGAGAGGGAGAGAGAGAGAGAGACAGACAAGAGTTTGGACTCAGAGCAGACCGCGCGCTTCACATTCTACCATATTCCTCATCTTGTGCGGTTTTCCACTGAGCATTAGGGAGCGAGCGAGGGAGGGAGGGAGGGAGGGAGGGAGAGAAAGTGACAGGGAATAAAAAAAGCTTTGTCATGCAGTCGTCCGTCGCTGTGCTGCGCTTCCTTCTAGCATCTTGACCACGGCGCTCAGCGTCGGCGGGAACTTGGGACAGTTTCGGCGTCCACCTCCCCCCCCGCCCCCCCCAACACACACACACACACACACACACACACACATGCCTCCTTAATGACCAGTGTAGTGAGCTCGTTGTCTCGTGTTACATTCACATACGGCTCTGGCACAGAGGGCCTTGTAGTGCGTTGTGCTTTTTTAGTGTGCAGGACTCTGTGAGCTGTTACTTTTAACTGCTACTGTAAAAAGAGAAAAAAAAAGCTTTGGTGTACAGCCCCCCCCGACACCACCAGCACACACATACCCCCCTCCCCCCCAGGAGGCAAATGACAGGCCCAACAACCTTTCTGGCCTCACACACCACCAGCCGTCCTCCTATCCCTTTTCTCTTTCAACTATAAATGCGTTTACTGCTCTGTAAAGGGGACGTTGATTGCTGGATTTCCCAGCAGCTGTTTTTTTTTGGTGGTGGCAGTTCTGTGTGGTGGTCGCAGAGGTGAGGGTTCAACTCCTGGTCACGGGGCTTTCTTTCTCTCCACGGGGCGTCTCTTGTGGGGTTTTTTTCTACGTTCGTCGATCGTCTGCACAGGTATCGAACCGGCCGGCCGCATTCTGACGTGTGTTACGGAGGCGGTTGGTCGTCGAAAAGATGCGAGCTGCGTTCGCGTGTTTTTTGCGGTTCCCTGCGAAGCTTGTCCTATGAAACGGTCACGGTGCGTCTATCTCAGTGGTTCTCAAACTTTTTCATGTCAAGGACCCCCAAATTGACCCTTATTAGCCCGCGGACCCCCATTTGAAAAGATATGCCAGATATGGCCCCATAAGAGAAGATCTTTACGGCTCTAGCAGTGATTCTCAACCATTTTAATTTCAAGGACCCCCAGTTTGACATGCATTAGGTTAAGGAGCCCCATTTAATGGCATTTCTATCTCTGGGACTCCAATTTATATTGTAAAATCAATGTTAATTTAACTCTGAGAGTGTACAAATGGAACCAAATGGACCCGTTAGGGTCCATTTGGTTCCATTTGTACACTCTCAGAGTTACAGACCCATAAGGGTCCATATGGTTAACTATCCATCATTTAGCTGGGGACCCCCTGGAACTCCCTCAAGTACCCCTGGGGGTCCCCGGACCCCACTTTGAGAACCAATGGTCTATCTGTACCGTCAGATCTGTACTGTGCAGTTTTCGGTTTCTTATGGGGAGGAGCGGGCTTTTCCCCGCTGGAGGATACGATTGATTTGTCAAAGTCACTGACGAGTGGGGAGCCCTAAAAAAAAAAGGCGGAGATTCAGCTGGAAACAATCCCGCGTTGAAGCGTGTGAGGGGGAAAAATGTCCCAGCGTGTGCCAGTGAACAGAGATGATGTTGAAGGTGTTTTCAGATTGGGCTTTACTGTCACATCACAAAGTCTACAGGTGTAGAAAGAGAGGGTGGAATTCTTTCTCATGCAAGCTCCCAACATTTAGCAGTTTCAAGAAGACACAATGTCAAATATCAATAGTATAGAACACGTCAACTATCGTTACTGTCGGGTAGAAACCTCTGATCTCCATATTCTAATGTTTTGTGTTTTTTTTTTTATAAATTAACGCCCTACATCAGTGGTTCTCAAACTTTTTCGTGCCAAGGACCCCCAAATAGACACTTATTAGACCGCGGACCCCCATTTGAAAAGATAAGCCAGGGACCATAAGAGAAGATTTTTACGACTCTCTAGCAGTGATTTCAACCATTTTAATTACAAGGAACCCCCGTTTGACATGCATTAGGCTACGGACCCCCATTTAATGGCATTTATACCTCTGGGACCCCAATTCATATTGTAAAATCAATGTTAATTTAACCATTTGTACACTCTCAGAGTTACAGACCCATAAGGGTCCATTTGGTCCCTGTCCATCATTTAGCTGGGGACCCCCTGGAACCCCCTCAAGTACCCCTGGGGGTCCTCGGACCCCACTTTGAGAACCAATGCCCTACATGATCATACTACAGCGTCACACAAAAGTATCAAAAGTAGTAGATCTGCTACTTTGGAATTTGAATCCTGAAAAGTAAGTTTTGGACATACTGTATGAGGTTTACACGTGACAGAGACGCTATGCCCTATGCATTAGGTTGAAATAGTAATAAAATGAGTGTTCACCTTTGTGTCCTTGGACAGAAAATAGAATTTTCCAGCCCAGAAATTCTCCAGTGTCGCGAAAGGCAAAGAGATTGCACACCAAATGGTGCAACCCATGGCAATAGCACCAACCAATGGGGTCGGCCCTGGAGGCATGTGTACTGTGCCGTACTGTATTAACCCATTAAGACCTGAGTTTTTTTGAAAGTTTTGAAATTTTGAAAAATTGTGAAAGAAATCTAAACATTTTTTTTTCAAGATTTTTTTCAAAAATAGCAGATATACAAGCTCGTAGCGCGGCACTCGGTGCCGCGCTATGAGCTTGTATATCTGCTATTTTTGAATAGCCAAAGAAATCTAAAGTGACACAGATGCGTTCCAGGTCTTTTTTTCAGAAAACTGTTAGGATTTAGACATTTTGTAGAATCCCCCCAGAAGCAAAGATTTAAGTTACAAATGTGTACAATATATATATATTCAAAGATTTGCACACATTTTCCACAATTTAAAATAAAAATAGCAGATCTACAAGCTCATAGCGCGGCACTCGGTGCCGCGCTACGAGCTTGTATATCTGCTATTTTTGAAAAAACCTAAGAAATCTAAAGTGACACAGATGCGTTCCAGGTATTAACAGGTTAAAGAATGGTTTGAGGGTGCCACGGGTAACGCTCTGTTGAGAGCAGGTAGCTGAGAGCAGGGTTAACCATTGACCGACTTCATCACCATGAGAGTGTGTCTGCTATAGTGGGTCAATGCCAAAACCAGCTCCTGGCTTTAACTGGTCCAGAGGTCATCCTTTTCCTTTGGTTAACAATTTGGTTTGAATGCAGGGCCGGGCCCTCAAACCGTTACGATTAAGGATTCCAAATTGAAATTGTGTTAGCTCTGCCTTATCTCAGTGGTCCCCCCTTTTTTTTATTATCTAAAAATAGACCCAACTAGTATAGCCCCGCGCTCATGAGACTGGGTGTCTCATTTTAACAATTAAGACAAAACGTGTCTCCCCCCCGACCCCCCCCCCCTTTCGTTCGCTTCCCTTCAACCAGAGTCTATTAATACCATGTCCAACAGCCTGTGAGAAATTGTGTTCACTCTTGACATTTTAGGAAGGCCTAACTTACTTCCTGTCCCTTCACACCAGGACAGCCCTGGGTGGTTCGTCTTTGCGCCCAGCTCTTGTTTCCTACACACACAACACACACACACAACACACACACACACACACACACACACACACACACGCCCTTAAGAGGCCTTTGTGTCCGGCAGCCAGCCGCCATGGCCTGCAGGAGTGAGTATATACGGGTGCATGTCAAAGCCTCATTTTATTCTCTCTCTTTCAGAAAACAGAGGGGGGTTTGGAAGAGAAGCTTGGAAACACATGGCACCTTTCACCTCTAGGGGCAGCCGGGTGGCTGGGTGGGGGGGGGGTGGAGTGGGGGGGCTGGGTGTGCGGGGGGGTACGTACGGGGGAGTCTGGGTGTTTTTTTTAGAAACATTTGGTAAGTGTCTGGCCGGGCGACAGGGGTAATTGTCGTCCGTAGAGTCGGTAGTTTGCAGGTTGGCGCGCGCGCACGCGTGCACGCGTGCGCGCGTCTCGGTCGTACATAATGTGTCCGTTTCTGCTTGAGCAGTCAGCGGGGCGAACCTTCAGATGAGGCCATGGATTGAACTGAAATGACTGGCTTCTCTCTGACGTCAAAAGACAGTTTGAACAGAGAGAGAGAGAGAGAGCGAGAGATGAGAGAGAGAGGGGGGGATGGGGCGCCAGTCAGTCAAGGTTGCCAGATCTGCTTATTATAATTTCCCTTTCCCCGCAAGGTTTTATTTGAAAATAGCCGATCTTACAAGCTCACAACGCGTCGCATCGCGACGCGTTGTGAGCTTTTCAAATAGCTGATGTATTATGTTAAAGTGCACACGTGGCCCTATAGTCGCTTCTTTTTTGGGCTGGTTTTCCTAGACGTGGTTGCTTGTTTCTCTCACAGAATCTGGCAACACTGGGCGCAGTGGGGGAGAGAGAGATGGGGAGAGAGAGAGGTGGGGGGGAGATGGGGAGAGAGAGAGAGAGAGAGAGAGAGAGAGAGAGGAAGGTGGGAAGAAGGAGCCGGTGGTGGGTTGTAGTAGGGAAGTCTGTGGACTGAGATGCCCCCTTGGTCCCCTTGGGGCAGAAGCTGTGGAAATGGGGTCATTGTACACACAGAAAGTAAAGCCAGGGAAGCTTAGGGGGGGGTGGGGGGGGGGGGGGGAATAGCATGAGAGAAGAAGAAGAGAGAGGCAAGAAAAGGTGGGTAGAAAAGAAAATATATAAAAGAAAAACCCCAGTCCATGACCTACTGGACAAACGGATTGGCTCACAGGCAAAATGGATTAAAGAAAAGAGAAAAAAAAACATGGCACAAGGGGTGGCTCAAGTCTTAAGTTATACTTGGATGCGCACGGGTGCCGCGCGGCGCACCCGAAAATAGCCGATCTACAAGCTCACAGCGCGGCTCGCGAAGGGCGACGCGATGTGCGCTTGTAGATCGGTTATGTTGCGGTTGCGCGACCCGAGTACAAATCAGCCTTCATATTGCATACTAGCGAACACATCCATTTTGATGGCGGTTGAATTTAGAGACTTTATTTTGTCTGTGTGTGTCTGTGCACGCTCTGCAAGTCAATATTTGTCTGCTTTGCCGCGTCCCCAGACATCCCATTCGGGGCAGCAGACCGTAAAGCTGTCAAATGCGACCTGAATATTCTCTGTCTTCATCTGTTTCCCTCTCTCTCTCTCTCTCTCTCTCTCTCGCTTCTCCCTCGCGCACACGCTTTTTACAAAGCGCTTCCTCTCTGATTTCTCTTTTTTTTTTTTTTACCTCCTCCTTCCCACGTCAATAACAATATCATCGGGAGTGAATATAACGCTTGTACGCCCTCGATCGCTTGTCTTTTTTTACCCCCCCCCCCCCCCCTTTTCCTCTCACAGGAAAGCGAGATTATCTCCTCCGTATCTGCCGCGCTGTGTTTGCTCACACGATAAAGGCAATTCTGTCTGTGTGTGAATGTCTTTCTGGGGCTGTCTGGCTGTCTGCCCTTACAGTCTAGCCCATTGAGACCTGGAACTGTGTCATTTTTTTTAGATTTGAGCAAAAAAAAAAGCGTTGTTTTACACTTTGGGCTATTCAAAAATAGCAGATCTACAAGCTCGTGGCGCGGCACCGAGTGCCGCGCCACGAGCTCGTAGATCTGCTATTTTTGAAAAATCGTGAAAAATGTGTGCAAATCTTTGAATATAAATACTTTTAAAGCGAACATTTTTTAACTCAAATCTTTGCTTCTGGGGGGGTCCCTGGAACAAAATATTTTTGAGATGGGGGTCCGCGGCCAAATACATATCGTTTTGGGGGGTCCTGGACATGAAAAAGATTGAGCACCACTGATATAGAAAAATACGTTTTTCAACATGTAGAAGCGGCTTCAGGTCTCAATGGGCTAGAGAGAGGACCCGCACTCAACACGTGCCTCCCTCCCTCTCCTCTCCTCTCCTCGCAACACAGGCAGGCAGGCAGGCAGGCAGTGCACCCCCGGTGACATCTGTATGTGCATATGTGCCGAAACGCAGGTGATTTGATCCGTCTAGGCCCCTGTATGCCATTCTGTTTATTCATTCTTGGAGAGTGTTTGTGTGTGTGAGAGAGAGAGAGAGAGAGGGGGGGGGTAGAGAGAGCGAGGGAGAGAGAGAGAGCGAGAGAGAGAATGTACACAGTACATGTGTGATGAAATCGCTAACAATCGGTTCTGTATGCAGCTATGCATGCAGCATGTTCAATTGTCATTCCTGCGCCTGTGTGTCGGTGATTTAATGACATGAACCCTGGCACAGGCCCAGGTGTTTTTCTTTTTTTTTCTTTCTTTTTTTTTGATGGAAAAAAAAAAAAAAGAAGCGCTGTGAGAGCTCAGCCGGTACACACCTACTCGAGCACACACAGGGTACATGCAGTACCGGGGTCTGTCCTTTTCCTACTGGCAGCCTCCGTACTGTTCTACTACTGATAAGAGGGCTTGGTGTAAATAAAACTGTACAGCACGGCTCGTTATAGCACTGAAGGTAGAGAAAGCCAGAGAGAAAGGGAGCACGGTGTCTGTACTTATTGTTCTGACAGCATGTGTGTGTGTGTGGGAAGAGAGGGAGGGAGGGAGGGGAGGGAGGGTTGTCTGTGAGTCTGTGTGTGTTTATGGATTTTTGCTGTTTTTTTGGTACTGAGTGTACTGTCTTACGTAAGCCATTTATGCAGGCTCACTGAACAGCCAGGCTGTGTTTTTGTTGGTGACTGTGTTTGTCTGACTGAGTAGCCTCCCTCTCTCTCTCCCTCCCTCCCTCCCTCTTTCCCTCCCTACAGCTCTCTCCATCCCACCCTAATCTGTCCATCCGCCTCAGTCTGTCGTCTGCGTTTTTTCCAAACTCTTTCCATCTCTGCCATCTCTCGGCCTGTTGACACTTTATGAGAAGAGGGCAGGGCGAATGAAGCGAGTGTGATATTGGTCCCTCTCTCTCATCAACAGACAGACACATTTCAGTAGGAGTCCTTATTTCTCCATTCACGCTTTTTTTCCTGTGAACAATCAACAATCTCCTTCCTGTGACCCATCGAGTTCACAAAATTCATACTACAGATGTGTTATGATTTTTTTTGGGAACTAGATGGGTTAACCCAGTTTTGGGAAGTAGATGGGTTGTAGACCTGAAGCCGATTCCACAAAATAATGTCTTCTAAATCCCAACAGTATTCGGAAAAAACACATGTTTCTGTATCAGAGGTGCGCAGACTTTTTCATGTCAAGGACCCCCAACGTGATATGTATTTGGCCGCGGACCCCCCATCTCAAAATATTTTGTTCCAGGGACCCCCCAGAAGCAGAGATTTGAGTTAGAAATGTTCACTTTAAAACAATATATATTTTCAAAGATTTGCACACATTTTCACGATTTTTCAAAAATAGCAGATCTACAAGCTCGTAGCGCGTCACTCGGTGCCGCGCTATGAGCTTGTATATCTGCTATTTTTGAATAGCCAAAGTGTAAAATAATGCTTTTTTTAGCTCAAATCAAGAAGTGACACAGATACGGAAAGGGTTAATATTATGCCTCGCTACGGAATAAGCACCCCCACCCCACCCCCCAACGAGCATAAAACACTAGTTCATATGCTGATTCAAATTGAACATGTTTGTTTACACTTCATTTCATTGAATGTATCAAGAGGCTTAGTTTTCAGGGAAATGTTTTTGTCGTTCGGTTTTTTGTTTCAATGCGGTGTTGCCTTTTGACTACTGATTTGTATTTTTTTATGTCTAAGTGATACATTACATTACAGCCACAGGCACCGATGACGTCCACAACACGCACTGTTAGGGACAAAGTGCACAGCAATGCTATAGATTATTTAGACTATTGTGATGAAATTGTGAGAGACCATTAGTTACAGGCATGATAATATATTTTACCAGAGCTGTATTTTTGAACAATGTCATTTCAGCAACTACTTATTGGAAAGCTGAAGTTGACCTTAACATAGAGGGCCTTCCTTCCAGTCGCTATCATTACGGTGGATCTGAATTATGCATACAAATATCAGCATTCATGAATACTCAACAGACAGCCTGAGCCATGGCTTTAAAGTTCAGATGTTTTGAACTCTACTACCAACCAGAGTGTCCTCTTTTTGTCTTTATTGTGAGAGGAGACAGGTTTGCTAAGTCTTTATAATGTTTAATTCTGATAAATTCCTTTTGATGAAGGATTCTGTTTTGAGTGCTTTACCCCCAAGGGGAGACATCTGTCTCAAACCTAGCAAGCCTGCTACCTACAATAATACATCAAGCCCATGCATGCGCCAACACTTAAAAAAATAGGTTTGTAATCAGCTCTTGTGGAAAAATTAGAACAAATGGGGCATGTTTTGTTTTACCATTATTCTCAGAGGGTGACCACAGTTCCTGTTTTGCAATCATGGTATAAAACGGGAAGTTGTTGTACAGTATGTAATTCCTATTCTTTGAAAGTAGCGTACGAGGGATATTTCACTTTGAAATAAAATAAACATTTAAAAAATATATTAGAATATCCTTCCAATACGTGAGGGGGCCGTGATTTTTCCATTACTTTTTTCATTTATTTGTAATATATATTTATTTTATTTGAAAGTGAAATACCCCATTAGTTGTGAATGGCATTAGAAATGTTCACATCATCACTACACTGATTATTTGGTTACTAAAATTGAACCTGATCGTTTAACCCCCTAGAGAAAAGAAAACTAGGCTAGTTAGCTGGACTGCCTGTTTTCTTTTCCCAGACACCAGATTGTCTTTGATTTGATTAAATACTTAGACACCTGCGTCCAACTATACGTATATAACTCAAGGCTTTCCTGGTCGGGTGTTGAAACAGTTTGATGCATAGAAGGTAAGCTCATAGATTTCCATCCTACTTAAAGATAGGAACTGACACTGGGCAGCATTGAACTGACCACTTAGTTTTCTAGTGCTCACAGAAAAAAAACAGAAATAGTGGTTTGGAGAGGAAGAGGAAGGAAGTAGGCCCCCTCCGGCCGGCCCGGCTGGCTGGCTGGTTTGTGACTGGTGGTCAGGTTACCTCAAGGCACCGAGTGACCCCCACCTCAAGGCAACTGAGTGACCCCTCGCCGTCCGTGGTGGAGGGATGGGAGGCCTTTGTGTCTTTGACATCTCGCTACAAAAGAGTTCCAATCGGAAACTCAAATCAACCTCTGCTCATCACACACACAAGTTCATGGCAGGTTCAACATCGTTGTGCAAACACAGATGTGACTCAATTGCTCGGGTCCGCCTTTTCACAACACCATATGCCACTATGCTCTGTTTTTGTTGTTGTTTTTTTTAGTCTTTTTCCCCCCCTAAATCATATTAGGTTTAGAGTGTGAAGCTGATGGGTCCAATTAGTCCACAATGTCTGCCAACCACTCTTAATGCCACTGCAAGTCTTTGCTTTTTATTTTGGTTGTATTACAGTTGTATTACTGGCTCACTGTGTAACATGGGTAATGGGTAATTGCAGACAACAATTTGGCCGTGGACCCCCATCTCAACATATTTTGTTCCAGGGACCCCCAGATGCAAAGATTTGAGTTAAAATGGTCCCTTTAAAACAATATATATTGTACGATTTGCACATATTTTCACGATTTTTCAAAAATAGCAGATATACAAGCTCGCAGCGCGGCACTCGGTGCCGCGCTATGAGCTTGTATATCTGCTATTTTTTAATAGCCAAAGTGTGAAATAATAGTGCGTTTTTAGCTCAAGTGACACAGATGCGTTCCAGGTCTTAATGGGTTAAGAGGGACATACAAGTTAAAATACATACAAGACAAATTTATATATATATATATATATATATATATATATATATATATATATATATATATTAACAGTACCAGTGAATGATTATATCAAAAATAACTTTGACTTAAAGAACAGATTCTTTGTTACAATGGCAGCCTGACAAAAGGCAAGGCCTCTTGAGGCAGAGCCGGTATAGGGGTCTAAAATTCTAATTCAGGTTAGGAAACAAAAGAAAACTGCAGATTTATAAAGGCAATGCAACACAAGACAAGAGCAGCAGACTCTCGCATTATGTATTGTAAACAGCTGCAAGAAGCAGAACATAAATAAATAAAAGCAAGGGTCAACCTCTGTATAGCACGGCACCCAAATCCCACAGCAGCTGAGCAACGGGAAGCACGAATATGGATCAGCCACCCCCTTTGTAGTGTGTGCCAGGCAGAGTCAGACCACAGGCAGTGGGGATTCACATACAGTACGGTATAATACCCCTTCCAAGCTCCCCTAACAATGTTGCAGGGATAAAAAAAAAAGAATAGTTACTGGGTGGGTTTCCTGCAGTAAAACATGCGTAGTCTACTGTAGGTGCTACTGTAGGTAGGGTGCACGCGCCTACGTACGCTGGGACTGCGTTATTATGGTCAAAAGTTCATACCAAAATGTTATATGCCAAATATCTCAATAGCGATACAATATACAATGTGACTATGGGTTCACACTTATTTTATAGTATTTTAACCCATTGAGACCTGGAACGCATCTGTGTCACTTTTTGATTTGAGCTAAAAAGCATTATTTTACACTTTGGCTATTCAAAAATCGTGAAAATGTGTACAAATCTTTGAATATGTATATTCTTTTAAAGTGAAAATTTTTAACTGAAATCTTTGCTTCTGGGGGGTCCCTGGAACAAAATATTTTGATGGGGGTCTGCGGCCAAATACATATCATTTTGGGGGTCCTTGACATGAAAAAGTTTGAGCACCACTGATATAGAAACATACGTTTTTCAGAAAACTGTTGAGATTTAGAAGACATTTGTAGAATCGGCTTCAGGCCTTAATGGGTTAAGTCTAGCAACAGTGAAAACTAAACATTCTTTTAAAGAAAACGGCGTATCACAGTGCCATAGCGGTATATTTTTCTGACGTTTAGTCTCGGCGCTGAGCAATTCGGTCTCGGTTTGCGCGCGTAACCCTCAACTGGTTATGGCGCCGAGTCCCCGAGGTACATATGCGTTAGCAGAGACTGAGCCCACTTCTGTCAAATGATTCCAGCATTCAAAGGATCTTTCATGCGAGCTAAATTGCACAAGACCCAGGGAAAATTATAATGACAAAAATGTCATCTGCTGCTGCTGTGTGTGGAGCCTCCCGGGTCTCTGTTCATCGAGGTCTTGGTTTATATGGCAGTGAGGTGTTTGTCGGGGGTCTTCTTTGGGGATGATGGTGAGGTGTTCCTCGGGGGGTCTTGGGTTATGGCAGTGAGGTGTTCATCAGGGGTCTTGGGGTTGGGGAGGGTGACTCAGGTGTTCATCCAGGTCTCTGGGGGTGGGTGACTCAGGTGTACATTTGGGGGGGCTGGGAATGACTCGGGTGTTCATCTTGGGTCTTGTGGGGTTGACTGATATGTTTATCAGGGTCTTGGGGGGTGACTGAGGTGTTCATCGGGGGGGGTCTTAGGGGTGACGGTATACCATCTCTCTGTCTCTCTAATGGCTCTTAATGTCCTGTTGACGCACCGTTGCCCCGACAAAAAGTTGTGCAACATTTCTTGCGAGGGGAAGTGAAACAGGATGCGGCTGTAGCGGCATGTGGCACCTGACTTCCCCCCCCCACCACCCCCAACCCCCCACCCACACACTCATCCATCCCCACACACACACACACACACACTGTTATTAGGAGCGACCGTTGTGCAAGGCTCATTATGTTAGCTCTGTGGCAATGCGATACAGGACTTGACTCCCCAGCCCCACTTACAGATGAGTGGAGGAAGTGTCCAGCTGTTACCAGAACACTTCTTTTACTGACCCTTTTTAATTTGTTTTATTAACTTCTCTCTCTCTCTGACTGTCTGCGGAGAGCTGCTACCTATTTTACAATGACTGGAGTTATTTGACCCCTTAAACCCAAATTTATACTCGGGTCAATGACGCTCTTTTTTTTTTTTCGCAGTACCGGGGGGTTTCCATATGGTTTAGTGCAATTTAAGAGGGACATACAAGTTACTTGCATACTTATAACCTCAATTCACTTGTATATTATGGTGTCGCGCCGTGATAATTGCCGATCTACAAACTCACAGCGCATCACATCATGACGTGTTGTGATATAGTACGGTAGATTGGCTAGTTTTTACTATTATTGAAAATGTTTCATAATGTTTGGCCTATAAACGACATGCCCAAAATAGGGACGCCGTAGTTGAAAGTGGTTAAGTGGAGACCTTTGAAACGGTCGCAATAAATTCACGATTTCTAGGATCAAGGAGGAAAAGCGTATCGTCATAGATCCTACATCGTATTTTGAATGGGTTTTTAATTGACGCCGGGCAGATGATGGCTGAGGAGGAGGGGTTGTTAAACACATTTGTAAGGACTAGGAGAGTAACAGTTCATGTCAAGGGGGTGCCCCCCTCCCACACCCACAAAATACACCCTCATTCTTTCTCCTCTAGCAAGTCCCCCTTGCTCGCAATCAAAGCGGGCCCAGAGATTTATCGCTTTAATTTGGCAAGGGGTTGAGGGGTGTCGGCTGCTACCGAGCAAAGGGCCCCCACTTAGCGCTTGGTTAGGGGGGCATCGCACTGGGTGGCTGCCGGGGCTGTGCGCGCGCTCTGGGTTCCCGTTGGGCCCCCGCGTTCTTCCTCCCTCCGTGCCCCACAATGACCTAGATCAACAGGGCACACCGCGTACCGCGTACATCCTCCTTGAAGCTAAGGCACCACGCTGGCAGCTCCCCGACGATTTATGTCTTTTTGCCACAAGTTGGGGCATGCCCCCGCACTAAACTCCCACCCTGGGATCATTTAGCACACGGCTACTGGCCTCCCAAAGCCCTGGTAATGGCGTTGTACCGCTGCCTCTATAGAGACGCTGGTGTCACCGTGTGCTTTTTGTCTGGGCAGGGGAGAAAAGATTGCTTTTGACAGCCCTAATAATGTAATGGGGAAAATGTGCGTTTACTTTAGTCTAGGCCTATGGTTCTGAAACATTTTCATGTTGAGGGCCGCCAAATGTGTTTGGCCGCAGACCCCCGTTTGAAAAGATTTAGTGCCAGGGACCCTCATGACAGAAATGAATCTGTATTTTGTCAACATGTTTCTAAAACACCAGATCTATGAGCTCACAGTTATTATATTATTTTTTTATTATATTTTTGAATAGCTGAAGAACATAACTGTTCCTCATTTTGCTCGGGAACCCTCCCAAAGACCACTGGCGGATCCCGGACCCCACTTTGAGAACCAGTGGTCTAAGCTCTATGAAAGGTGTGTGGGTGTGTGTGTGTGCGTGTGCACGTGCGTAGGGGGGTCACACTTGTCAAAAAGTTGTACTGTATGCATTGACAATGTACTCTTCTTCTTAGGCTTTATTCACACTGTAAGCAAATCTAATTTGTTTCACAAATCTGATCTTTAGTACTGACTCTCCATCCTGGTATTTGCACAAGTGATCAGATGGGATTTGTTTATTCAGACACCGTCGACCTTTCAGCATCGGTCGCCGTCATAACGACATATAGGCGCGAGTAATGCTTAATTTAGACTCTGCTGTATCTTTAGAGATCTGATTTGAATCGCTTTTCAAAACACCTAGGAATGCGGTTCAAATCAGATAAAAAAAAAAAAAACAGTTTCCACGTGTTTATTTTTCTCTTTTTTTTGTGCTGTTAAGACTTGATCAAACCATCTGAATCCAATCTGGGAAAAAAAAAAACGAGTTTTGTCTGACAACATAGCCGAAGTTATCTGCCAGGCACTGTGTATGTCAACTCAATCAATTTTAGCGAAAAGGTCTCTGGTCCTACACGGAATGCAGTGTAGATTGGCCTGGAGTCAACCTTGTAAAGCAGTAATTATAGTTGGTCTGATAATAATAAATTCGGAGACTACAGTGAAAGGGAACCATGTGATTAATGCAAATGTGACATCAGAGGGATGGTGGGTGGCAGTTATTAAGAACCTGTCTACATCTCCTCTACATGACTCGTTCTCCAAAGGTTAAGTGGCTCTTTTTGCTGGCTAATTCAGCCATATGCTTGTCTCTTGGTTTGACATATCCGCCGCCATATGCTCATGTGGCAAATAGTTTCTCTTGAAAGTGCAGCCCCAAACAAAATGGCAGGGTTTACCGCCTCTGTCGATCTCTGAACTTAAAGGCTTTAAACCTGAATCAAACCCACGTGATTTGACACATTTTGGACACTTTTTTTTAACCACTTAAACCCTATATACTTCCTTGATCAGGATCCCCTAGGACAGTGGTTCTCAAACTTTTTCATGTCAAGGACCCCCAAATTGACACTTATTAGCCCGCGGACCCCCATTTGAAAAGATAAGCCAGGGACCCCCATAAGAGAAGATTTTTAAGGCTCTAGCAGTGATTCTCAATCATTGTAATTTAAGGCCCCCCCCCCAGTTTGACATGCATTAGGCTACGGACCCCCATTTAATGGCATTTCTATCTCTGGGACCCCAATTCATATTGTAAAATCAATGTTAATTTAACTCTGAGACTGTACAAATGGAACCAAATGGACCCTAACGGGTCCATTTGGTTCCATTTGTACACTCTCAGAGTTACAGGCCCATAAGGGTCCATTTGGTTACTATAAATCATTTAGCTGGGGACCCCCTGGTATCCCCTCAAGTACCCCTGGGGGTCCCCGGACCCCACTTTGAGAACCAATGCCCTAGGATATTTGTTCCCTCTGCACACCAAATATACTCCACGAAAATAACACACAAGCTCACAACGCGTTGCATTGTGACACTTGTCGTTTTCCTATTTCCACCGAATGTTTGCCTATAATGACATGTCTAGTATAGGGATGCTTACACACACACTTATGATGTAGTCCAGTGGTTCTCAAAGTGGGGTCCAGGGACCATCAGGGTTCCTTGAGGGGGTCCAAATGTACATTTGTACACTCTTAAATTAAAACGTTTGAGAACCACTGATCTGGTCGGCCTAGAATCGTGCAGAGCACCCTTTTTTTTCCAGGAGACAGCGTGGGGTTGTGTGTGTGTGTGGGTGAGCGACCGGGACGGGACCACAGCAGGGAATTGGCAACGACCAACTTGGGAGCAGCAAAAAAAGAAAAAATGGAAAAGCACAAACACACAGTTGCATAAGCCCTCAACTGGCAGGCACACTCTGTCATGTATGTGTGTGTGTGCGTGTGTCATTTCTGCTTTTGGAAAGGACTTATTACAGTACAGGCTGTTCCCTAATGTCACTGTGGTTGCAAAACCCACAAGCCATCTCCTAAACTTTTTTTTTTTTTTGTCATCTAAGAATTGACTTCCTGTTTTCACTGGTGTAGCGCTTGCCTGCTCGCTCTCTCTCTCTCTCTCTGTGTCTCTCTCTCTTCTCTCTCTCCCCCCCTCTCTCTCTCTGGAGGTGTTGTAACCCAGGAGATGGTGCCAAGAACAAACCAAGGACTGATTTAGAGAGATCACTCTGTGCCTACAATGCAAGAGACAGGCGTACTCATGCGCGCGCACACTCTCTCACACACATGCACACACACGCACCTGCTTAACATCTGGACTCCGCATGTGCGCGAGTACTCACGTGTGCGTGTGTGATGCGTATGGCATGTACTGTAATCGTTGCCAAGCCATAAAAGCTCAGTGCCTGGGACTGATCTGAACTGATCTGGCCTCCACCAGCAAACCCTCTATTTGTGCATGCCAATCGCTCCCTCCTCAGCGCTACAAGGCTGCAGTGGTGGAAGAAGTACTTTTTTTACTTAAGTAAAAGTTTCAATACCATAATGTAGAAATACTCTGTTACAAGTAAAAGTAAAAGTCCTGAATTCTATTTTTTTTTTAAAGTATAAAAGTATTGCCATCAAAATATACTTAAAGTACCAAAAGCAAAAGTACTCATTATGCAGAATGTCCCATTTCACAAGCATTCAAAAATGTATTAAAATATTTTTAAAAAATAGCAGATCTACAAGCTCACAACGAGTTCCGAGCTTGTAGATCAGCTTTTTTCAAATAGCCAAAGTATATAGGGTTGTGGTGGTTAATGTATGTTTTGTAATAATAATCAAAATCTGCAAAGTAACTAATAACTAAAGTTATCAAATCATTTTAGTCGAGTAACAGTACAATATTTGCCTCTTGAGTTGTAGCGGGGGTATAAGTATAAAGTATTGAAAATTGAAAATACTCCAGTAAAAAATAAAAAAATACCTCAAAGGTGTACTTAAGTGCAGTACTTGCACTTGGTTACTTTCCACCACTGCAAGGTTTTTTTCACAGGCATAGAAGCCCAGCGTAGCATTAAACATGCCGGTGCAACTGAAATCTCTGCCCTTTTACTTGACACGCCTGTATAAACAGCACAGGTTACGGTACATAGCTGGCTGTAAAACCAAGTTATATAAGTTATATGGAAGTCTCGACACATGAGGACTTTGCTAAACCGGAAAACTTGTAACAAGATAGTAAGGGTGAAAGAGGAATTTCTTGATTCGTATGCTAACTTGATACTAGAGCTGGGCAATATGTATATCGATATCTTCATATTGTGATTTGAGACTAGATGACGTCTATTTTAAACTTTTAACCCATTAAGACCTGGAACGCATCTGTGTCACTTTTTCAGTTGAGCTAAAAAGCATTATTTTACACTTTGGCTATTCAAAAATAGCAGATATACAAGCTCATAGCGCGGCACCGAGTGCCGCGCTATGAGCTTGTAGATCAGCTATTTTTGAAAAATCGTGAAGATGTGTGCAAATCTTTGAATATATATTGTCTTACAGCGAACATTTTTAACTCGAATCTTTACTTCTGGGGTCCCTGGAACAAAACATTTTGAGATGGGGGTCCGCGGCCAAATACATATCATTTTGGGGGTCCTTGACATGAAAAGGTTTGAGAACCACTGATATAGAAACATACGTTTTTTTCAGAATACTGTTGGGATTTAGAAAACATTTGTAGAATCGGCCTCAGGTCTTAATGGGTTAATATATTTGGAAAAGATGTATACTGTATAATATCACAATATGATGTCTATATCGAGGAATTTGGTCAAAAATATTGTGGTATTTGATGTAGTCTATATTGCCCAGCCCAACTTCATATGTTTGATCCCGCTCACTAAATAATTTCACAACCATTAAAAATGCTGGCTTACTTTTCGACCAGATCTGCTATACAGCGTAATGTGCAAGATTCCCATCACCCATAAAATTCCTGTCCACTGCTGAATGTTTCACTGGATATTGAAACATCTGTGAATACTGTCTGGAACACTATGAATACGAATGCCAGAGCTTTAAACGTCAGCGGATGTCACACACCAAAAACGTTATTTTGAAATTAATATGGTTGTGTCTTTGAATAACACTGCCTCTGGTACAGTACATGGTCAATGCATGTTGACTACAGTATGTAATGTATCAGCATGCATTGAGCATGTGCAATGTCCAATGTCAATGTTTTTATAGTTATTTCCAGATCACACATATTAACATAATATTATTTACATGACTTCATTATGGTTTGCCTCTGTGCTTAGAGCAGTGGATCTCAACTTTTTCAGGCTGTGACCCTGACCCTCCAAAATAATCATATTTGAACTGAGGACCCCACCATCCTGACAAGCACTTGGAATTGTTGGAGTTGAGGCATTCAATTTTGTTTGACTCAGTTCCACAGATAAATATTGTGAAAAAGCAGATGTACAAGCTCACAATGTTGTGAGCTTGTAGATCGGCTATTGTCACAGTTTTTGCCTCTTATAATAGTTGACAATTTGGGCAATGTTGACCAGTTTTTATAGTATAGTTTGTTGATTACTTTTGATGCAGTAATATTTTTTTAGGTATTGAAAAGGTCTTAAAAGTCCTTAAATTGCCACTTCACTGTCATCTGGGCCCCCCCAAAAAAAAAAAATCATGTGGACCCACAGGTTGAGAACCAAAAGGTTCTGGGAAAGAGGGAACCAAAAGTGGGATTGGCATAGATTTGACTGGTGACATACTTTGTGAATCATTGGTTTCAACTCACACCTTATTCAATCAAATACTGAACTGTTGTTATATTCAAGTTCTAAAACTCTGTACACCATAAAGCCCTCAGTGTTCATTTAAGGGTCCTTTTTTACACTCTTATTGAACACTGTTGATGATTTTACTGTATAAATCCAATTCAGGTTACTGTGTTCTTGTGCCAACTTTCCATTTACAGTGTTCAACTCACACTGCCAAATCACATGCATATTGATTATGTAGTGTGATATATTCTATGTTTGGTCTGTACAAACCACCCTAACATTGCAGGTGTATTGTGTCCAGAATTCCAAGACAATTGAAGGCAAACTGCATAAAACATGTGATATGTGAAAGGTGTGGAATTGTGTCTGACAAACCATTTTCATGTTTTTCCATATATGTGCTCCTGTAAATGCATCTCTGTTTGCATATCGCCTGGAAACCTTCTATGGAAAAACCTCATATGTCCAAAACTGTGACTTCTCAGGATTCAAATTCAAAAAACGTCAAAAGTAGCAGATCTGCTACTTTTGCTGTTTGTGTGTGACACTGTAGTAGGATGTTAACCCTTTAAGACCTGAGTTTTTTTGAAAGTTTTGAAATTTTGAAACATTTTGAAAAAAATCTAAAACATTTTTTTTTCAAGATTTATTCAAAAATAGCAGATCTACAAGCTCGTAGCGCGGCACTCGGTGCCGCGCTATGAGCTTGTAGATCTGCTATTTTTGAATAGCCAAAGAAATCTAAAGTGACACAGATGCGTTCCAGGTCTTAATGGGTTAATGTACGGAAAAAAAAACATTAAAAGTGAAGAATACGGAGATAGGAGGTTTCTGCCCGACAACAGCAATATATTAATCCCCATGTCTCTTTATTTTCTAGCTGGCGAGAAGGCCATAGTGTGTGACCAGTGCGGTGCTCAGTTCCAGACAGAGGAATCCTTGGAGGCCCACCGACAGATTCACACTGGTAAGAACACACGCACACGCACACACACACACACACACACACACACACACACGCACACGCAAGCACGCACACGCAAGCACGCGCACGCGCGCGCGCAAAATGGATTTAGAAAGCACAAGTCAGACAAGACATACAGACTGACTACTGTGCCAAGGTTGTGGAACATTTCTATACATACACTTACCACCTACACACACACACCATGAGAGAACAAATTATTCATAAAGGCGGTGAAAAATCTCCATCTTGGCTTCATTCGGGTCCGTGTCGATGCCTGATTTGTGTTCAGTTTTTTTTCTGCGTCTCAAACCAAAATAATACTTCCGTGACACTTTGTGAGCTTACGGATAGCCTCGTTTTGGTTTGGTGTGCATGACGCCGTTGTACAATGAAGTATAAATCTGTGCTTTATGCTCCCTGTCCTTGTTTGAAATGATTACCTTGCGCTAAAACGCTGTTTCATGGGTAATAAGCAGCGGGTGTAATGTTTTAGCAGGACCACTGTGCTAATGATGAGCTACATCAAGCATAAAAGTAGCGCCACACATATCGAATCGGACTGGATCACAAGAACAATCACATCAGCTGTGTTTGTTCTTGTAATTCAATAGCAATGTGAATGAATCCAATGAGATCCCTGAGCCGCGCCCTTATCAACTTTATCAACCCTTTAAGACCTGGAACTGTGTCATTTTTAGATTTGAGCTAAAAAGCATTATTTTACACTTTGGGCTATTCAAAAATAGATCTACAAGCTCATTGCGCGGCACCGAGTGCCGTGCTATGAGCTTGTAGATCTGCTATTTTTGAAAAATCGTGAAAATGTGCAAATCTTTGAATATATATATTTTTAAAGCGAACATTTTTAACTCAAATCTTTGCTTCTGGGGGGTCCCTGGAACAAAATACTTTGATGGGGGTCCAAATACATATAATTTTGGGAGTCCTTGACATGAAAAAGATTGAGCACCACTGATATAGAAACATACGTTTTTCAGAAAACTGTTGAGATTTAGGAGACATTTGTAGAATCGGTTTCATGTCTCAATGGGTTAAACCCTATACTGTATATATACTTATGTGTGTCTACTTCAGGGGTCTGTCCCTTTGGGCCCCTGCTTTTTTTTCCCGTCTACAGCACCAAATCCCTGTGCCTGGAAAATAGCTCACAGAGCTTGTAGATCTGCTATATTCACAGAATGTTGGCCCGTTATGAGTATGACGTGCCCCGTATAGGGACGCTATAGTGTTTATTCAAGCGGTAGTAGGGGTCAATTGGCTTGCTCAGGGACGAACCGGTGACCTTCTGATTAACACATGGCCTTTCTACCCACTAAGCCCCTACACACACACACAGTGCCCCTATGTACAGTACAGCACTTCTAATCATACCAGCCATTCTAAGCCTTTTAACCCATTAAAAACCAAACATTTCAGCAGTGGTGTAAAGTAACTAAGTACATTTACTCAAGTACTGTACTTAAGTACAATTTTGAGGTACTTTTACTTTACTGGAATATTTCCAATTGTCTATACTTTTACTTCTACTCCACTACATCTCAGAGGCAAATGGTGTACTTTTACTCCACTACAATTATTTGAAAGCTTTAGTTACTAGTTACTTTGCAGATATACATTATTACGTTATAAAACATACATTAACCACTTTAGCCCTATTTTATACCTAGGCTATTTGAAAATAGCCGATCTACAAGCTCACGTTGAGAGCTTGTAGATCTGCTATTTTCAAATATTTAGTACTTTTACTTCGAGAAAAGGTGTGCAAATGAATATATTTATATTCTTTTAAAGCGAACATTTTTAACTCAAATCTTTGCTTCTGGGGGGGTCCCTGGAACAACATATTTTGAGATGGGGCTCCGTGGCCAAATACATATAATTTTGGGGGTCCTTGACATGAAAAAGTTTGAGCACCACTGATATAGAAACATATTTTTAGGATTAGGTTAGGTTAGGATTTAGAAGACATTAGTAAGAATCAGCCTCAGGTCTTTATCGGTTAAAGGGAATGCATGCCTCACATTCACCCATTCACACATCGACGGTTCATCGGTTATATAGCCCGTCAGGGGGGGTCCAGCAACTTCGCTCAAGGACAGCAAAGGAGCCCCCGCCGGGTATCGAACCGAGGACCCTTCCGCTCATGTGTCCCAGACTGCGGCGGGGGGGCGGTCTCTCTCTATAACCTCCTGAGTCACACCGCCGTCGCCATGCGCTCCAGAGATGGATGACACGGCCTCCAGACTGTAATCAACAAGCTGAAGGGGAACTTGGCAGGCCACCGGTTGTTTATCAGCCGCTCCTCGCCATGAAGATGAGGAAGAGGAGGATGGCAGGGCCTAGGTGCCAGGATGTAAATAGAGGGAAGTAAATCCTCCCACAGCAGATGCACCATGGTCTTATGTTGTTGATGAAGCCCTTCAGTTTTAGATGGAAAGGTTGTCTCGGGTTTCTCCCCCTTTTAGAGACAGTGTTCACATGAAGAGAGAGAGAGAGAGAGAGAGAGAGCAGTGGTGTAAAGTAACTAAGTACATTTACTCAAGTACTGTACTTAAAGGCATTGTAGGGAACATTAAGCCTAAATTTAAAAAATATGTATATATATATTTTTTGCATTTTCTCCCCTCTATCAGCCACTATATAATGATGCTGGGGTGTTTTCCTTCATTGAAACACAGTCCTCTGTCTGAAATCCGTATTTTCCCTTCTGTTTATGTTCATGTTGTTTATGTCCGGGTCGTAAATTAACGCACGCATGTGCGTGTCCGTGCGCGTCCGTGCCCGTATCAACTTTTTACTTTCGGTTTTAAAACGCTCTCAAACTTCTTTTTTGAGGCACATAATTTACTTTTAAAAAATCGTTTGGATAGAATTTAGTTGTTTAGCTTCATATATGTGGTCAATTTATCATGAAAGAGCCTATTTAAAAATATAAATTCAGAGAACCGTAGGGTCGGGCATTTCCGCGAATTGTATCCGCATAAGGCAACCTATTTTGGGCATGACTCATTTAAAAAGTCCCCCCTGCGTCACCCCCTGGTGGTCGGGGAAAAGAACTGCTGGAGGGGCGGTGTTTGACAACAGTTTTTTTCTTTGATTATGTCTGAACTCCCTACAATGCCTTTAAGTACAATTTTTAGGTACTTTTACTTTACTGGAATATTTCCAATTGTCTATACTTTTACTTCTACTCCACTACAGTACATCTCAGAGGCAAATATTGTACTTTTACTCCACTACAATTATTTGAAAACTTTAGTTTCTAATTAACCACTTTAGCCCTATTTTATACATGGGCTATTTGAAAATAGCCGATCTATAAGCTCTCAACGCGTCGCATCGCGACGCGTTGAGAGCTTGTAGATCTGCTATTTTCAAATATTTAGTACTTTTACTTTTGGTACTTTTAAGTACAATTTGATACCAATACTTTTGTACTTTTACTCAAGTAAATTTAGAATTCCGGACTTTTACTTGTAACAGAGTACTTCTACATTGCAGTATCAATACTTTTACTTAAGTAAAATATTTGAGTACTTTTTCCACCACTGAGAGAGAGAGAGAGAGAGGGAGGGGTTGGGGGGGGGGGGGTATTCCTGAAGCCTGATTCATTCTTAGTCGCGCGCGCTGGTTGTGTTGTGCACCAAAAATAGCAGATCTCTACGCAAGCTCGCAGCGCTTTGGTATACACAACACAACACACATGGCGGCGTGCATCCAAGGTTTTTAAGTATTATTTATTTTTTTCATTTGTACTTCAGAAAATCAAAGCAGAGACAGAGAGGGACCATCTGTGTGCGTGACCTACAGTTTACTGCTGTGCCAGGTTTGAGATTGGCTCAATTATCCACAACAAAAAAGAAAAAAAAGCCAAACAAATCTCTCTCTTCTATTTCCTCGTATCAAATCTGTGGCAAATCGGTCCAAAAAAAAAACTTAAACAAAAGATTTTTTTTTATAATTCCTCATCCAAGTTTCCTTCTACACAGCATATGTAGCGACCGGGTTCTTCATTCTGGTTAACCCATTAAGACCTGGAACTGTGTCATTTTTAGATTTGAGCTAAAAAAGCATTATTTTACACTTTGGGCTATTCAAAAATAGCAGATATACAAGCTCATAGCGCGGCACCGAGTGCCGCGCTACGAGCTTGTAGATCTGCTATTTTTGAAAAATCGTGAAAATGTGTGCAAATCTTTGAATATATATATATTTTTAAAGAGAACATTTTTAACTCAAATCTTTGCTTCTGGGGGTCCCTGGAACTAAATATTTTGATGGGGGTCCACGGCCAAATACATATAATTTTGGGGGTCCTCGACATGAAAAAGTTTGAGCACCACTGATATAGAAACATACGTTTTTTCAGAAAACTGTTGGGATTTAGGAGACATGTAGAATCGGCTTCAGGTCTCAATGGCTTAATTGCTTGACTTTTATTTTCAGAAACGAGCAGAACAGACTCGCTGCCAACACATATTCTAACACACAGGAAACCGTTTCCCTAAAATTAGCCAGAGTTCCTTGACAAATCATCATCATCATCATCATCATCATCATCATCATCATCATTTTGTTCATCAGCCCTCTGACCCTCAAAGGCTCCCAGTAGCACCCTAACCACTGGGTGTCGTCCCCCCCCCCCACCACCCCCATTTTCTTCCATGCATGTCTCAGGGCTTACCCCCACTTGACAAGCCCCCCCGCACCCACCCACCCACCCACCAACCTGGTGTTTGACCAGGCGATGGGGGGGGGGGGGGGTGTAGTCCTGTGGGCCCCCCCCCCCCCCGTCTGTCCCTCCGCCAGTCGGCCAGTCGGCTTGCCCGCCCGAGGTAAAGAAGGGTTAAACGAGGCTAATGATCTGACAGCCATAACAGCGGAAAGGCACACTCTAAATATAGCATTCCAGTCTGGAGCAAAAAAAAAAAAAAAACGAGAGGGGATGGAGGGGGCGGGGGGAGTGGAGGGGAGTGGAGGGAGGGGGGTAGCCCCACAGTCTTAGCCACAGACAGACAAGCCTCCCTGCCAGGCAACTGAAACAGCAGCAACAGCAGCAGCAGCAGCAGCAGCAGCGGCGGTAGCAGCGGCCATGTATCCCTACGCCCGGCTGCCTCTGAAGGCCCCACACACCCCCACACCCCACTCACCCCCCCCACTCCCCCCCCCCCTCCTAAGGCTTATAGGGTTTTGAAAAATGGGCTCGGAAAACGTGCGGCTCGGCCAATCTTCCGTCTGACACTCGCTCTCGGGTTTGATTTCGACCCATATATGCAATAATATACACACCGAGATTACGGTGTCTTGCTTTGTGTTTTTCAAAAATAGCAGATCTACAAGCTCATAGCGCGGCACTCGGTGCCGCGCTATGAGCTTGTATATCTGCTATTTTTTTGAATAGCAAAAGAAATCTGTGTCCTTGGTTCAAGTGGTCCAAAAAAGAAAGTTCCCTCCCCTCGTTTTGCTGTGTGTGCGCACACGTGCGTGTTGAGTTGGTGTGCAGTGTGGGTGCGTGTGTGTGTGTGTGTTTGCAGTGCTGTATTGTGGCAGGTAAAGTATTATTTATCTTAGCTCAACAGTTAACCAGAGGGTTTGACGGTCGCTTCGCTTTAACCACCAGCTCGCTTTTCCCACAGCCCAGTGTGTGACTGGTGTGCGATTTAGGTTGAGATTTGTGAGAGTTGTTGGTACTTTTCTTCTTTTTTTTCTCTCTCTTTCTCTCGATCCCCTTCTCTCTCTCTCTCTCCCTCGTTCTTTCTCTTCCAGCAGCATTTTCCGGAGGGTGCAATGTTAACCTCCTGTTCGGTCTTGAAGGGCCTGTTTACGAGTCACGTGCCCGCATCCAACCGAAACAGAAACATGTTACTTAAACCGTTCGAACCGGGAACGCATCTGTGGTATTTTTAGATGTTTAGCTATAGCCTATATAACCGTTATTCTATACTTTGGCTATTCAAAAATAGCGGATATACAAGCTCATAGTGCGGCACCGAGTGCCGCACTATGAGCTTGTAGATCTGCTATTTTTTTTTGTTTTTATTGTGAACATTTCTCCAAATCTTCGAATATATATATATTTTTAAACACTTTTTACTCAAATCTTTGCTTCTGGGGGTCCCTGGAAAAAAACATTTTAATGTCAAGGACCCCCAAAATCATATGTATTTGGCCGCAAACCCCCCCATCTAAAAATACTTTGTTCAAGGAAGCCCCCCCCCCCCCCCTCAGGAGCAAAGATTTGAGATATTTTTTTCCCTTTAAAAAAAGGAGTTGCACACATTTTCACGATTTCTTTTCAAAAATAGCAGATCTACACCCTCGTATAGATCTGCTATTATTTTAATAGCCAAAGTATAAAATACGACTACAATCTAAAATGAGACAGACGCGTTGCCCGGTCTTAATGGGTTAACGGCAGCAGGGACACTTATCCTGGGTGGGGGTCCCACTGACGCTTATATGTATGTCTTGGATATGCTGCGTCCTCTTTTTATAAATAGGTAATGACCCCTGGGTCACAGTCGCGGGCAGGAAGTCAGCCTTGCTGATGTAAACATCCAGCTCTCATCTTCCCAGCCAGCAGGCATTTAAGGTACATCAACCAAAAGACCCCCAAAAACGCCAAACAAATTCATGTCAGACGTTTTGTGGGGTCCACACATTGTTGACCAATCGAAGCCACATGTTATGTAAACCCAGAACTCTTGGCAGTGAGTGAGCGCTCACCATGTTCTCTGATGACACTATTTGGCCTCGAAAGGCTTCGCTCATTTCTGGGTGGTGGTGATGCTCCTTGTTCCCATGAATGGACACTATTGTGGCACCTCCTTGGGTCAGCTACATGCAAGTCAGCTGCTGTCTGACTTAACCGCTCTCTCTCTCTCTCTCTCTCTCTCTCTCTCTCTCCCTCTCCCTCCCTCTCTCCATTTTAAACTGATTTGTATATATTTATTTATAGGGGTGAAACGATTGATCGAATACGCGTGAATTGAAAACAACATTTGGCAGTTGAATAATTGGTTTAGTGATGTAATCGTGTAAATATGTAGGCGCTATTCACAGTGCTTGTCCTTGTTTCCACATCATATAATGAAAGGTTATGATTTTGACTGCTGGGCAAACATCCAAAAATATGCGATTTCGAATGTCTGGGTTCAAATAACTTGCGATGACCCCGTTTTACTCAAACTTACTTCGTTTACCTTGTTTTTCTGTCATTTTGATAACAACAATAATAATCCGCAGATGAAATAAAATACATGGAAAAAAAGGTAATCCAACATCAGGCTTGAAGCTGTCATAATTTATAATTGTCAAGACGTTTAACCCCTTTCAATCGGGGCGTCTCTAGTCTGGTATTGTTTTTTTTATATATATATACACACACACACACACACACACAAAATCGGCTCATCACAATGCGTTGCGAGCTTGTCTAATTGTCGTACGACAAAGTATATTGGTGCTTAAGTGGTTAACTGATAAGGTCTCTGACACGCAGGGGAGTCAGGATCCCAAGCTCTCCATGAGCAAAACAAGATCATGCGGCTGTGTTTACCCACTGTCCACCCACGTGTGCGTCGGCATGCACCCCCCCCAACCACCCCCACCACACACACACTCACACACACACGCGCAGGCACTACGCAGTGCGAAGAAAGTGTGGCACACAACCTGACACCCAGGCAGGCACACAGACACACATTGGTACACTACCCGCCCGCATGCATGCAGTCATCTCCTCGCCCCTTCCCGAGCCAACAGCTCTTGTGAGTCCCATTAACCCATTAAGACCTGAGGACGCTTCTATACATTTTCTAAATCCTAACAGTTTTTCGGGGGGAAAAAAAAAATCACGTTTTTTCAAAAATAGCAGATCTACAAGCTCATAGCGCGGCACCGAGTGCCGCGCTATGAGCTTGTAGATCTGCTATTTTTGAATAGCCAAAGACATCTAAAGTGACACAGATGCGTTCGAGGTCTTAATGGGTTAAGGCTCCCCGACGTGTGTCTAATTTTTTGCCACGTCGCAGACGGGGAGTATCAAAATATCACGACATGCCTTAAGGGTTTTTAGCCAAGTTAAGCAACAAAGAACACTGTCTGTGTTTGTGCGTGTGTGTGTGTGTGTGTGTGTGTGTGTGTGTGTGTGTGTGTGTGTGTGTGCGTCTTCCACGGGACTCACAGTGTCCTAATGTGACTTCCTCCGCGCTAATCTCCACAACACCATGAGGGCCAACTTTAACAATCGGCCCTGAGAATTGATTCTGTGGATGTACTGTAAATCAGTGGTTCTCAAACTTTTTCATGTCAAGGACCCCGAATTTGACACTTATTAGCCCGCAGACCCCCATTTGAAAAGATATGCCAGGGACCCCCCACAAGAGAAGATTTTTACGGCTCTATGGCAGTGATTCTCAACCGTTTTAACATGCGTTAGGCTACGGACCCCATTTAATGGTATTTTTATCTCTGGGACCCAAATTTATATTGTAAAATCAATGTTAATTTAACTCTGAGAGTGTACAAATGGAACCAAATGGACCCGTTAGGGTCCATTTGGTTCTACTTGTACACTCTCAGAGTTACAGACACATAAGGGTCCATTTGGTTCCTAGCCATCATTTAGCTGGGTACCCCCTGGAACTCCCTCAAGGACCCCTGGGGGTCCCCGGGCCCCACTTTGAGAACCATGGCTGTAAATATCAGTATCGGAAAAGCTGCCGATTCTGCCTAAAATGCTGGTATTGGCGAGTATGCCAGTCTTATCTATGCCATTTCCCATACCACATATTTTATCACATGATATGTCATTTACAGTAATCAGTTATTTTCTATATTGAAGGCTTCAGTTGATGTTGCCCTACTGTTTTATATATCCTTTAATTTGTATTTATCCCTAGATCAGTGGTTCTCAAACCTTTTAAATTTCAAGGATCCCCATAACTCTGTAGAGTGTACAAATGGAACCAAATGGACCCTTCCTAGATCAGTGGTTCTCAAACCTTCAAATTTCAAGGATCCCCATAACTCTTGAAGAGTGTGCAAATGGAACCAAATGGACCCTATGGGTCCATTTGGTTCCATTTGTACCCTCTTCAGCAGTGTTGTGTTCTATTTGTTTTCTGAAGGTATACGCTACGATACGATGCGCGTGGTCGTGGGTATACGCTCTCTCGCGTTTTCAATGGATGAAACAGTTTTTGAAGGTATACGGTAGCGACGAAAAAAAATCTCAAGGTATACGCCGTACACAGCATCTGACGGTAGAACACACCACTGCTCTTCAGAGTTACAGCTCTGAAAGGATCCATTTGGAGCCCCCTCATAGAACCCTGAGAGTCCCTGGACCGAATCCGATATTTTTTTTTATCAGAATTGTCGTCGGGAAGGAACACCTCCTAGTATTTAGTTTTCTTGGAGAAGGAGAAGGGTGATCAGGAGGACACATGTTGTTACTTTCTTGCCCTTCTCTCTCTCTCTCTCTCTCTCTCTCTCTCTCTCTCTCTCTCTCTCTCTCTCTCTCTCTCTCTCTCTCTCTCTCTCTCTCTCTCTCTCTCTCTCTCTCTCTCTCTCTCTCTCTCTGGTGGTCTCTCTCTCTCTCTGGTGGTCTCTGCCATGCTTGAGTGCTGCAGGACTCCACCAGAACGCTTTGGTTTGGATGACGGGTAGCAGAAGGAATTGCCACCATGTGATGTATTGCATTGCTTGTTGTGTAGAACAACATTTGAGTATGTGGGCCTCGCGAGCATTTGTCATTCAACCGCCGATGTTGTTGTTTATGCACGATCTCTCTCTCTCCCTTTTCTCTCTCTCTCTCAACACCAGCAGTGGTCCCAGAGAGAAAGTACAATAGGTGGGGGCTATACACTCTGCGTGTCTTTTTTTAAAGTCTTGTAATACGGGGAAAATATGCAAACCATGGAGTTGCGATGGTGGGTTTTAGCCAGTGGGAACGCAGCGTGACTTCAGCAGAGCCCTGGCCACAGAGTAAACACTTTCTTTTCTCAAGCCAGAAATAGTTTGGCTACAGAAAGAGAAATGAGAAAGGGAGGGAGAGGGAGAATGTGAGGGGAAAAGAGTATAGACGCAGGAGAGAGAGCACACTTATAACAGTAGAAAATGAAGCTTCCCTGACGTTCGTTCGTTCGTTCGTTCTTTCTTTGTTTCGTGATTTTTCGTTTCTCTGTCTTTTCTTTCTCTCCCTTTTTGCCATCTTTCTTTCCCTCCCTCCCACATCTGAGAATGTTCTCACTGGTGGCCATCCAATCAGTTACTTAACACACACACACACACACACACACACACACACACACACAGTCACACATGCCTGTGCGCGCACGCACACACACACACACACACACACACACACACACACACACACACACACAGTCCTCATGTCACTCAGGCAAATGAGGCCAATAGCAGAGCTACACAGGGGTCACGTCAAAAGTGTCGATTGTCTCAATCACATTAGGCCGGCGCTGGCATCTGTTTAGCATTTACCTAATTGTGATGTTATTAACTTGTCAGTGAGCATTAGGCTGGCGATAAGCAATGCAAATATTCTCCTCCTGGCCCGGTGCGACAGCAGCACACACATGGGCATGCACACATGCGTGTGCAATTACACACGCAAAGACAGACACGCAAGCCCACACACACACACGCGCGCACACCATGGAAGCGATTCCCTTTGACTCACTGATCAATCTCAGCTTCGCTGTTTATATGAAATCACGGTCACATAAGTACATGCACGTGCCATTTCTCTTCTACCCGGCACGCCCCCCCCCCACACACACACACGCACGCACACGCACACGCACATCGTTGCTGTCGGCCAGGAACCTCTTCTCTCCATATTCTAACTTTTTGTGGTTTGTCGTAAAATGAATGTCCTACGTGTTCATACTGCAGTGTGACCCCTAGGGGGTCCTCAGAGTTACTACAGGGGGTCCGCCAAATCTGCATGTGATTTTTTACATTAACCACTTCACCCAAACATCCCTATTCTGAGGAGAACTTTAGCCAAAAATAGCAGATCTACCAGCGCACAACGCCTCGCAGCAGTGGTTTGGTATAGGGGGAAAAAAGAGCAGACTAAGTACAGAGTGAAAGGTCAGGTTTACTAAGTATTGTTTAGGTACATGGTTAAATGTCTGGAAATACACATTATAGTGAATCCAACATGATAGTGCTGTGAAACAACAAGTCTATGAAGCTGCCTATGAAATCTATGAAAAAATAAATATTTTACACAATATATAATGGGGGTCCCTGCTTTATCTCGCTCTCAGCCAAGGGGTCCTTGGCCTGAAAACGTTGAAGACCCCTGATCAAAAAGCATCAAAAGAAAACGATCCACAAGCTGGAAACGTGGCTATAGGTGATGCACCTAAAATAGCGTCGAAGCTCAACAACTTGTTGCAGCGCAACGCGCCGTGAGCTCGTACATGTGCTATTTTCGGTGCGCGACCGAACCCGCACGCAACTAAAAAAATCAACCATAAAACAGCCATTTCTCTTGTGAGGACCAGGAAGGTTGTGCTCATAATGATCATTTTTCAAATTCGACCATACTTGTGACCAGTGGTGTAAAGTAACTAAGTACATTTACTTAAGTAAAATTTTGAGGTATTTGTACTTTACTTGAGTATTTCCAATTTCCAATACTTTTACTTCTACTCCACTACATCCCAGAGGCAAATATTGTACTTTTACTCCACTAGAATTATTTGTAAACTTTAGTTACTAGTTGCTTTTCAGATATAAATTATTATATTATGAAACATACATTAACCGCTTCAGCCCTATTTCATACATAGGCTATTTGAAAATAGCCGATCTACAAGCTCACAACGTGTCGCATCGCGACGCGTTGTGAGCTTGTAGATCTGCTATTTTCAAACATTTAGTACCTTTACTTTTGGTACTTTAAGTACATTTTGATGCCAATACTTTTGTACTTTTACTCAAGTACATTTTGAATTCTGGACTTTTACTTGTAACAGAGTACTTCTATATTGCAGTATTGATACTTTTACTTAAGTAAAGAGTTTGAGTAGTTTCTCCACCACTGCTTGTGACATTCGGCCCCTCCATAATCAAAGAAATACAAGTATAGACACACAAACGCGCGCACTAGACACTAAAGCATCTCTTAACCCCCGGAGTTCTTCTTCTTCTAATTCTCATGGCTCTGCTCTGCTTTCAGTAATTACATCAAATTATATTTATAATATTTATAATCTTTTTTTTTTTTTTTTTTTGCGACTCATTAATAATAGCACAAGCTGTTCACCGTCAACCCGACAGACTCTCCATCTGTTTGCGTTTGGCGAGCCGGTTTGCCCCCACAAAGGGCATCCAGGGTCAGTGCAGGTATGGAGTGGCTGTACAAGCCCTGCTATGCACCCGCTGAACTGTAGCTGTACTGTCTGTCTGGGGAAGAAGCGCTAAGGTTTTCGTGCCCAAGGACCCCCAAATTGATATGTATTCCCCCCCCCCCCCTTTTTTTGTGCCAGGGACCCCCCAGAAGAAAAGATTTATGTTTAATTTATTAAGACCTGAGGCGATTCTTGAAAATGTTTTCTAAATCCTAACAGTTTTTTGAAAAAAATCTAAAGCAATTTTTTTCAAGATTTTTCAAAAATAGTAGATCTACAAGCTCATAGCGCGGCACTCGGTGCCGCGCTATGAGCTTGTATATCTGCTATTTTTGAATAGCCAAAGAAATCTAAAGTGACACAGATGCGTTCCAGGTCTTAATGGGTTAAAGAATTCCAAATTATAATTTGTATTATTAAAATTTCCGATATTTTCCAAAGATTAAATAAATAAATAGATGTACAAGCTCGTAGCGTGGCACGCTGTGAGCTTGTGAATAGCCAACGTATAGATGTTGACAATGTTTTGGTCTTTATTAGGCATCTTTACCTCTTTTTTTTTTGTTTTACTCAAAATTTTAATCCCACAATTTTTGTAACCCATTTTTTTCACCCAGTGCCAATTGCCTATGTAATCCTGGGCGCTACACTCCCTCTGCCAGCCCGAGGGAGAGCCTAGAGCCGAGCTCATGCCTCCTTCATCATCATCTTTACCTCTTAAGTTCATCGTATGATAATGTCATATATATATCAGCAAACTGGAGCATAGCAATTGGCTATTTTCGTGCCATTTTTGTGGGTGCTTTTCTTTTGCATTTTATTTTATTTATTTTGAGGACAAACATAATGACATGGACAAAACGGGGACACCGGGTTGAAAGTGGTTAAGGCTTTGATCTAACGTGGCGAAAGGCAGTCGCTACAGTACTTCATCAGACAATTATATGCATTATACAATTTTACTGCCGCACTATACAATGCGCGCACGCGTGTTCCATTAGCCCATTAAGACCTGGAACTGTGTCATTTTTAGATTTGAGCTAAAAAGCGTTATTTTACACTTTGGGCTATTCAAAAATAGCAGATCTACAAGCTCGTAGCGCGGCACCGAGTGCCGCGCTACGAGCTTGTAGATCTGCTATTTACTGAAAATTTGTGAAAATGTGTGCAAATCATTGAATATATATATTTTTAAAGCGAACATTTTTAACTCAAATCTTTGCTTCTGGGGGGTCCCTGGAACAACATATTTGATGGGGGTCCGCGGCCAATACATATCATTTTGGGGGTCCTTGACATGAAAAAGATTGAGCACCACTGATATAGAACACATACGTTTTTCAGAAAACTGTTGGGATTTAGGAGACATGTAGAATCGGCTTCAGGTCTCAATGGGTTAGAGCATAATGTAGTTGACAGTTGGTGGTATAGCCTCAGGCTGTGTGAAATTGAAGGGCTGGTTTTTAACTGGATTCTATTTCACTCTTGAGCCACGGCGGCAAAATATTGATGGTGGGGGGGCCATGTACAGTATTTATGTTGGCCGTTTGGTTTTCTGTAGTAGAATCTATGTGACCTAATAGTTGTAACCATGCAGGGAGCTCAACGGTGAGTCCAGTTCTCTGATAATATGAGTGAGCCTGTCTCACTGTGGTGAGGCTAGTCTTTGAAATCTTCTTTGACATCTTTTTAAACGTTTTTTTTTTCTTCTATAATACATGCTCGAAATACAGAGGTTAAAAGTGGTTAATAGCTTAATTGTGTCATGCAGTACACTTGTATGGAAGCAAAAACGCATTCATTATGTTTCTCCGCTCATTTACTTCTTTTTTTCCCCTTTAATTTGCCACCGTCTGTACTGACCTTCTTAAGTGCTTGTCAGGGACATCATGTTTTTTTTTACGTCTTTTTCTATCCCTCAGTCCGCGGTAAAAAATGAAAGATGTTTTCACTCTTGCTTTAACCTGCAATTACAGTGAGAGAGAAAGCCTTAGTTAGATCGTAGACTGTTAGATATTTCTTGTTGTCTACTCAGTGTGTTATAACATCCAGGCATTGACATCAGATCAGGCAGGTAGAGACACTGTTCACGTAAACCTCTTTAAACCATTTATTAGTTGAACGGGTTCCCCAGGGTTCTATACTAGGTCCGCTAGTATTTCCCTCGACACCAGTGGTTGCCAAAGTTGGTCCTGGGCCTTATCGTGCCGCACTATATGAGCTTGTAGATCTGCTATTTTTGAAAAATCTTGAAAAAAATATTTTTTCAGATTTTTTTTTTTTTAATCTGGAAAATGTTAGTATTTAGAAAACATTTCTAAGAATCACCTCAGGTCTTAATGGGTTAAACTGTTGGTACTCTTGGGTAATTTCAGCGGCGGGAGTGTTTAGATGGACATAATTGTGTCTTTTTGTGATGGCTTAACGCGTCGAGTCGATATCGCATCGGCGGTGACATATTATTGCCTTAGTGATTGGTTGACTGATCAGCCTGTCAGCACAGCTTGACAGTGATTGGTGGACAGGAATGGTTGCTGCTGTCCTCCCAGGTGATGGTGCCGTCTGTCTCTCTCTCTCTCTCTCTCTCTCTCTCTCTCTCTCTCTCTCTCATACAAAAATACAAAATAACAGATATACAAGCTCACTGCGAGCTTGTACATCTGCTATTTTTGAATATATATTTGTTTTAATCTGGAAAGTATTAGAACATTTTGCATAAATGTTTTTTTTTTAAACACAAATCTTCTCTGGCACAGAAAGGTTTCATATGGGGGGGGGGGGGGTCTGCGGCCAAATGTATATCAATCTGGGGGTCCTTGGCACGAAAAACTTTGAGAACTACTGTTTTAACCCATTAAGACCTGAAGCGATTCTTTAAAAAGTTTTCCAAATCCTAACACATTTTTGAAAGAAAAAAAAAAAAAGTCTCAAGATTTTTCAAAAATAGCAGATCTACAAGCTCATAGCGCGGCACTCGGTGCCGCGCTATGAGCTTGCATATCTGCTATTTTTGAATAGCCAAAGAAATCTAAAGTGACACGGATGCGTTCCAGGTCTTAATGGGCTAAACAAATAAGTCTTTGTCTCGTCCTCTCGTTCTCCCCTCCTCCTGGCTTGCTCGCCCGTTCACTTCCACTCCTCTTCCAAAGTCAGAGCGCTATACGAGTGGTCTGAGAGCTCTATCAGTGGCTCAATTAAATGAAGCTCCAGCCAGACTACAGTCACTTCTTCTTCTTCTTTTTCTTCTACTACTAGTACTACCACCACTACTTCACTCCCACCCGGCCCCCTCCCTTTCTCGCCATCCAAAACAATTTTTCCCCACAGATAGGATCTAAATGAGTTTTCCAGGCGGAGGAAGACACACACTTTCAGTCAGTGGCTGATGGATACCATGGCGGGGGCCGGGCAGCGCGGCCCGGGCAAACCGAGACCCAGTAGTAATCATCCGCCGTGGCAAGGAATCGGCGGCCTGTGTGTGTGTGTGTGTGTGTGTGTGTGTGTGTGAACCAGGGGATATGTGTGTTTATGTGTAAATGAGATAAAGTGTGAATGAAACGTTGGCATCGCCGCCACCCCCACCCCACCCCCGCTTCCAATTCATTGAGAAGTACCCAACTGGGGGCCCCCGCGTTCCCGAAGCCTCTGGGCCGTGGCTTAGTGTCATGGTGGGCACAGCGGCTTTGTGGCATCACCACGGGAAACGGGGGGACGACACGGTATTTGAGGAGGAGGCGGCGGTACTCCTGAAAGTGTGTTGTGTGTGTGGGGGGGGGAGAGAGAGAAGGGGGGATACAGGATGTAGTAGCAAATTGGGATGTTGGTACTGCTCAGGCGGGGTTGGGCTTGGGGAGGGAGATTCCCCCTAGCGTGCTCCGGTGTGAGCTTTGTGGATCATTGTGAGCTAGATACAGCAAACCGCACATCCACCAAGGACCAATAAAATGTTCTGTGCACAAGGCCGGGGAGTGTGTGTGTGTATGTGTGTGTGTGTGTGTGTATGTGTTGGGGGGGGGGGGGGTGGGGGGTGGATTATAGACTCCCGGAGGGCTCGCAGATTCACGGGCCATAAAATAGAAGTCAGCAGGACACTCTGCAAATCTGGCCCAGCCAATATATACACCCCCCAACCCCCCTTTTTTTTCTGGTTCGCCCTGAGGATGTGTCTCGGTATACTACGTCACAATGCAAACCCTGGTGTGAGCCATGTCCCGTTGTCGGACAATTTTAACCCAGTAAGACCTGGAACGCATCTGTGTCACTTCTTGATTTGAGCTAAAAAGCATTATTTTTACACTTTGGGCTATTCAAAAATAGCAGATATACAAGCTCGTAGCGCGGCACTCGGTGCCGCGCTACGAGCTTGTATATCTGTTTAAAGCGAACAACTCTTATTCTTTGCTTCTGGGGGGGTCCCCTGGAACAAAAATATTTGAGATGGGGGTCCGCAGCCAAATACATATCATTTTGGGGGTCCGTGACATGAAAAAGTTTGAGCACCTCTGATATAGAAACATACGTTTTTCAGAAAACCATTTTTAGAAGACATTTTGCAGAATCGGAACCTCAGGCCTCAATGGGTTAAAGCTCCCCCCCCCCCCCTCCCTCGTCCTCCCTCCCTCCCAGTTCCCATTGCATTTGCATGAGCGCCACTGGGTCTTTGTTGGATGCTTACTTGGTGTTAAAAGAGAAAAAAAGGAAAGAAAAAAAAAATTACTGGCAGATAAGGAAAGACGGGACTGAAAAGCGGTGGAAACACAGCGATGGCCTTCGCCCATCAAGGGAATACGCCACCCCCCTCCACCCCCACCCCCCCCACCCACCTACACCCACACACCTCCCCATTGTCGGTGGTTTTCCCTACCTTCAGAAATCCCTGTTGTATTTTAACCTTGGTGCAAAGCGACGATTTTGAATATAAAAGGAATCGCCCGAGAGAGAGAAAAAAACGAGAGAGAGAGATAGGGAGAGATAGGGAGAGAGAGAGAGAGTGTGAGAGATGTGGGGTCAACAACAGCAAAGGCTCCTTTTGTCTGTTGAGTTATAGAAGTAAATCTCCCTCTGTAATTAGATTGCCGCCGTTTGCGGGGCATCTTCTTAGGCGAGCGCGTCGCTGTTAACCCGTTACGACCTGAAGCCGATTCTACGAATGTCTTCTAAATCCCAACAGTTTTCTGAAAAGCGGATGTTTTCTATACCAGTGGTTCTCAAACTTTTTCGTAATTGTCAAGGACCCCCAAAATTATATGTGTTTGGCCGCGGACCCCCCCCCCCATCTCAAAATATTTTGTTCCAGGGACCCCCATCTCAAAATATTTTGTTCCAGGGACCCCCAGAAGCAAAGATTGGAGTTAAAAATGTCGCTTAATGCATATATTCAAAGATTTGCACACATTTGCACAATTTTCAAAAATAGCAGATCTACAAGGTCGTAGCGCGGCACTCGGTGCCGCGCTACAACCTTGTATATCTGCTATTTTTGAATAGCCAAAGTGTAAAATAATGCTTTTTAGCTCAAATAAAACAATGACACAGATGCGTTCCAGGTCTTAACGGGTTAAAACAGCAACACGCGAGGGCCATTTATAATTTACAGTGCAAATACCTTTCGATTGGAAGCGGGGGGAAGGAGGGAGGGGGGGACTGTAGCGGGGATGGTGGGGGGGGGGGGGGGTAGGCATTCATTGAGGAGGAGGAGGAGGAGGAGGGACAATAGCGGCGTCTTTTCTTTTCTCTCCGTTTTGTTGTTGTTGTTTGAAAAGCGGGAAGAGCTTCTGAGCGGCTCTCCTGTGTTCCTTAATTGTGAAGCAAGGAGATTAGTAAGAGTGCTTCCACCCTTTCACCTCAAACAAAGGGACCATCAGATCCCGTTGCCATAGTGACACGGGGTTTCACACCCGCCCGCTGCCCCGCGCCACTCTGGACACATCCAGCAAGACCGCAGGTAGCTGGAAAAGAAAGAGAGAAAAAAAGGACACTTCTAGACCATTGGTTCTCAAAGTGGGGTCCGGGGACCCCCAGGGGTACTTGAGGGGGTTCCAGGGGGTCCCCAGCTAAATGATGGACAGGAACCAAAGGGACCCTTGTGGGTCTGTAACTCTGAGAGTGTACAAATGGAACCAAATGGACCCCTAACGGGTCCATTTGGTTCCATTTGTACACTCTCAGAGTTAAATTAACATTGGTTTTTACAATGTGAATTGGGGTCCCAGAGACATACATGCCATTAAATGGGGGTCTGTAGCCCTAATGCATGTCAAACTGGGGGTCCTTGAAATTATAATGGTTGAAAATCACTGCTAGAGAGCCGTAAAAACCTTCTCTTATGGGGGGTCCCTGGCTTATCTTTTCAAATGGGGGTCCGCGGGGTAATAAGTGTCAATTAGGGGGTCCTTGACATGAAAAGGTTTGAGAACCACTGCTCTAGACGCTGGGCATCATGGCCAATTTATAAAATCTGTTTCTTTATTTTCTTTTTTTTTTCAATGTGTTATTTTCATTAAACGGGTATAGGTTAGGCCAGTGTTTCCCTGCCATGGGGTTTCGGGCCCCCTTGGGGGGGCGCCAGAGATCACAGGGGGGACAGTGTGACCTCTACTGTTTGGGGAGATAGTCTTAACGTTTTAAACAGTTAAAATGTGTGAAAAACACAAGTGTGTGTGTGTGTGTGTGTGTGTGTGTGTGTGTGTGTGTGTGTGTGTGTGTGTGTGTGTGTGTGTGTGTGTGTGTGTGTGTGTGTGTGTGTGTGTGTGTGTGTGTGTGCGCATATGGGGGGGTGTCTCAGCTTCTGTCGATGTAAGAAGGGGGGGGGGGGGGAGTCCAAGGACAACAGGTTGGAAAGCACTGGGTCAGGCTTTACATTTCGAGTTTGTGAAAACGGCCATTTCTTTTTTCTCTGCCCGTCATTTTGATGGCACCGCTAATGACACGACGCTAGCTGCCACGCTAATGAAAATGGCCGTTCAACCTCACCCCCAAGTCTTGTCTCTTGCGCTCGTATAAAAGTTAATGTACCCGTGACAATGACATTCAGAAGACCGTTTAGCTTCAGAAGAGTTGCTGGATGGCTCGGCGGGAAACGAGAGCAGCCGGGCACACAAGAAAATGTCCTTTTACGCGGCGCGCTGCTCAATCAAAGGGCACTTAGCGGTGTCATATTGATTATAGGAGCTTAACCCCCGTCAATCGTCGATGGGCTCCGTTGGCAGCCCGCCCGTAGATGTCTGCGACGCATGGCATCGCCTTAACGGGGAGGAAGTGCCATGGATGGCCGTACAATTTGTGATCGGCAAAAGTGTTATCTTGAAACAGCTACTTTACTACTGTCGGGCATAAACCTCTTTATCTCCATATTTTAACTTTTTGTGTTTTTTTCGCAAATTTTCCCTCTACACCAGGGGGTCTTCAACGTTTTCAGGCCAAGGACCCCCTAGCTGAGAGAGAGATGAAGCAGGGACCCCCTACTCTATATTGTATACAATTGTGTTTAAGATTAAAGTTGTTTTATTTTACTTAGTCTGCTCTTTTTTCCCTCTACACCTGTAGCGTCTTTGCCAAAAATAGCAGATCTACAAGCTCTTGTAGAGCTTGTAGATCTGCTATTTTCGGCTAATGTTACCCTCAGAAAAGGAATTCTAGGGTTCAAGTGGTTAATGTAAAAAAAAAAAAAATCCTATCACACAAAGATTTGGCGGACCCCCCTATAGTAGCTCTGAGGACCCCCTAGGGGTCCCGGACCACCCTGTTGAAGACCCCTGCTCTACACCAAACGTGTGACACGTTATGTTCACCCTAGACTAGGGACACTACTTTTCAGACACACACACACACACACACACACACACACACAGGGGCATAAGTGAATTATCAGGAAAATCGTCTCCAAGCGAAGATGCAGCAGCTAGTGGCCGTTGTTCGAGGCCAACGAGTTGAAATGGAGAACATTGGTGGAGGTATATGTCCTCTCTTTACTTGGAGGTGGCCACGCTAGGACAGTGCTCAGAGTGGGGAACTCAAGTGGGAGTCATTACACCCCACCGAGGGCAGACTCTTATCAGTTAATAGCAGGTTTCCCTCCGAGAGCAGATTGTTTTGATAGATGGCACCTGGTCAGGCCTTTGCAACCAGCCACGAGAAAACCACCAGCGCGTCCCAGATAAGCTCTTAAAAAAACTGTGTCCTGTGAGTAATAATTTCTGAATGGGCACAGAGTTGAAATATAAGTGTGTGTGTGTGTGTGTGTGTGTGTGTGTGTGTGTGTGTGTGTGTGTGTGTGTGTGTGTGTGTGTGTGTGTGTGTGTGTGTGTGAGCCGAGTGCCGCGCTATGAGCTTGTATATCTGCTATTTTTGAAAAATCAAATCAAATCTTTGAATATATATATTTTTAAAGCGAACATTTTTAACTCAAATCTTTGCTTCTGGGGGTCCCTGGAACATAATATTTTGATGGGGGTCCGCGGCCAAATACTTATAATTTTGGGGGTCCTTGACATGAAAAAGATTGAGCACCACTGATATAGAAACATACGTTTTTCAGAAAACTGTTGAGATTTAGGAGACATGTAGAATCGGCTTCAGGTCTCAATGGGATATATATGTATATGTGTGTGTGTGTGTGTGTGTGTGTGTGTGTATATGTACTGCATATACTTTATACACACACACACACACACATGCACGCACACTTTTTCAAATGTCCTTGCGTGCTGTCTGTGGGTGTCTGCTCCTCTAGTAACCCCCCAAAGACTGGATAAAGGTATTTGCGTATTTGCACAGGTGTGGCTTTTGGGAGTGTCATCAGTTCAACTGATTAGGCAGCATTCCTTCTTGAAATTTTCAATTTCATACATGCTCTATTTTCAGAGGCTCCCGCCTTAGCGGCGCTTTGATCTAGGTTGCTGATTAATTTAGTGTTTGTGTGTGTGTGTGTGTGTGTGTGTGGGGTTTTTCTTTTCTTCTTTCGTTTTCTTGGCTTGGTTTCCAAGTCCGTCTTGTTTCTATTTTCGGTCTTTTGTTTCCCTATAGCGCAACACCTTATCAAGTGAGCAAACTTGGCTACCTGTGCAATCTATGTTGGTACGTACCTACAACCATCATAAAACACAGAAGTAAGAATGGTAGTGTGGTTAGTATATAGGTTGCAGTGTAACACTTATTATCTGACCACTGCCAGCAGTTGTGAAATGACTAACTAACCTTAATAATAGACTCTAGTAACTGTTTACAAATAGCACAAAGCTATATATAAATGATTTACTGCTTCCAAGTGCAGTCATTATCGGTCATTGTATCAGGTAGTATGTGAACATGTCTGGTCAAATAAATATGTTATGATTCTGAATAGGTCAATCAACTGACAGTGGAAAAATGAGCCTTGAGTCCTGAGTCTATTGTGTCTGTGTACTGGACTGGTCAAATATATTTTGCAGAAACCTTTTATTAGATGCAAGAAAAGTTGAATATGTTAATTTAAAGAGGAACTAAAAACCTAGGTCAATTATGTGAGATGTCATGTTGAGGTTAAAAGTCCTCTAAATGGTGGTCCGGGCACCTATAGGCTCCAATGTAGTCTAGGTGGGTTCGAGTCTCGATTCTCGATCCCAACGGCCTTTGCTGCATGTCACTCCTCATCTCTCTCCCCCCCATTTCCTGTGTACCTACAGTACTGTACTATCAATAAAGGCATTAAAAGCCTAAAAATAAATCCCAAAAGAAAAAGGTCCTCTAAACGGCTAGGCTGACTTTGGTGCACTAGCTGGGATGCTAGTAGCGACACAGCTGCAGCTAATAGAAGTTAATAATGGGCGTGGTAGGTCGTGTGATCATGTGATTACAATCACAACTTGGCACGGCACACCTAAATCTAACACCCATTCATACATTGTATAACAATAGTTGCCGCTGCCTTGCTTACATCAGATTGTACTGAGGTCAGCCGCGACCTTTAGATCATTTTGAACCTTTAGATGGCAGCAAACTTACAAAAGCGACCTGTGGATTAAAGTGCCCCTTTAATTCCATAATACTGCACTGTGCTCTTATAGAATCACAGTTTTACAAGTGTAAAAGCAGTGGGTGAAAAACAAATTGCAGATCTACAAGCTCGAAACGTGGCCCGAAGCTTGTAGATCTGCCATTTTTTGCTGTTTTTTAATTTGAATCCCACAAAGGCGGTTTTGGCATAATGAGGTTTCCACCTAACAGAGATGATACACAATACGACTGGAATGCATTGATGGAATATAATGCACAGAAAATGACGTATATAAAATGTATGTGCACATTAAAGCACTTTGGGGTAATTTAAGAAAGAGCAGAGAATGGAGGAGAGTGTATCTATCACACAAGCAATCACATACAATGTCACTCGCATCATAGATCAGTACACTTAAATAGGACACACACATTAAGCGACAACCTTATACATTTGTGGGAAATGTGGCCTGGCTGTATATAATTGAATTAGAACGGGAAAAAAATGAATGGATGAATTACTGGTAGAAGAATTGAGAAAACGCCCCCAAAAAAAACACATTTATTATTTTGTGAAAACTTTTAACCCATTGAGACCTGAAGCCGATTCTACATGTCTCCTAAATCTCAACAGTATTCTGAAAAAAAACGTATGTTTCTATATCAGTGGTGCTCAAACGTTTTCATGTCAAGGACCCCCACAATTATATGTATTTGGCCGCGGACCCCATCAAAATATTTTGTTCCAGGAACCCCCCAGAAGCAAAGATTTGAGTTAAAAATGTTCGCTTTAAAATATATATATATTCAGAAGATTTGCACACATTTTCACGATTTTTCAAAAATAGCAGATCTACAAGCTCGTAGCGCGGCACTCGGTGCCGCGCTATGAGCTTGTATATCTGCTATTTTTGAATAGGCCAAAGTGTAAAATAATGCTTTTTAGCTCAAATCTAAAAATGACACAGTTCCAGGTCTTAATGAATCCTACATGATCGTTTTTTTTCTTTTCTTGTCTTTTTTCTTTGTCGAGTGCAAACTAGCAAATAACCCAAGGGTTACTTGAGATGTCCCAAATCCACGGTGAAAATAATTATGTCCGCAATGAGAGAGAGAGAGGGGGGACATGAGAAGTAAGGTCCGGTCACACGGCCCAGTGATCCCCCTATCCTATGACATCGACTGTTTTTAGAGTCCCTGCACTCCGGTTCAACGTCGGATCTAAACAGTGGATTAAGCTATGAAGTTGCAGTGCTCAGTCATCGCTTGATGCCACGCCAGCGAGGGGCTAAGCTAACATAATTGTTTCCACAGTGTGTGTGTGTGTGAGTCATGAATTGTCTCACAGGGCAAAGAAAAAATCACTGCCCAATGCTGGCTTAACACTTTCAACCTGGCATCCCTATTTTGGGCTTGTTAGTTTACAGGTGGAAATTCCAAGCTAAGCTCTTGAGTTTGTGTATCGGCTGTTTTCGCCATGGGGACGCTGTTGTGCAGAAAAAGTAGAAAATAAGGCTTTTTTTGTGGTTAATTGTGTTAAACTATTGGTGGAGTTCATGTGCACATGCGTCGGCCATCTAAGGACAAGGGTGTGCCGTGCAACAAGTCCAGGGGGTCCCCAGCTAAATGAATTAATTAACATAGCGTCACAATCATTTTAACCACTTGGCATTGGCTATTCAAAAAATAGCAGATATACAAGCTCATAGCGCGGCACCGAGTGCCGCGCTACGAGCTTGTAGATCTGCTATTTTTTGAAAAATCTTGAAAATGCGTGCATATCTTTGAATATATATATATTTTTTAAAGCGAACATTTTTAACTCAAATCTTTGATTCTGGGGGTCCCTGGAACAAACCATTTTCAGATGGGGGTCCGCGGCCAAATGTGTATCAATTTAGGGGTCCTTGGCATTAAAAAGGTTGACAGCCACTGGGCTATATGAGTACTGTGTGTGTGTGTGTGTGTGTGTGTGTGTGTGTGTGTGTGTGTGTGTGTGTGTGTGTGTGTGTGTGTGTGTGTGTGTGTGTGTGTGTGTGTGTGTGTGTGTGTGTGTGTGTGTGTGTGTGTGTGTGTGTGTGTGTGTGTGTGTGTGTGTGTGTGTGTGTGTGTGTGTGTGTGTGTGAGAGAGAGAGTCATGACGTTTGATCTGTAAAAGGCTCTATAAAGGGAAGGTGATCCAGCCTCTGCTCATCGTTTGTGTCACAAATCTCCCACAGACCAAAAAAAAAACTATTATGCATTGTATGGACGATTTGAAAAGTAAACCAGGCCAGCGAGTTAGTTTCACATGTGGGCAAACTCAGTGCTGTTAGTGTCCAGTGACCCCCCAACTACAGCTCAAAAGAGAAAACACATGCCCCCTCCCCCGACCCTGGAATGTCGAATGGGAGGGCGGATTTAGGAGAGAGTCAAGGTTTGAAGTGCACACCCCCTCCCTCCCATCTCCATGGGTTGGGGTGTACACACACACACACACACACACACACACACACACACACACACACACACACACACACACACACACACACATTTGTATTACTATACTTGTGAGGAGATCAACGCTTTAGGAAAGCGATTTTATGAATGTCATTTAAAAATATATATATTTAGCCATTTTTAACCGTAAGCCTAAAGCCGAAAAACAGCAGATCTACAAGCCCACAACGCGTCGCGCTGCGACGCGTTGTGGGCTTATAGATCGGCTATTTTTCGGTGCATGACACTGGCGCGCAACTAAGTATAAGTCATGTTTAACTCTAATTCCGATCCCTAAACCTAACCTCTAAATGCCTAATCTTAACCTGAATGTTTAGAAGTGCCTGTTCTAATTGTAAACTTATCTATAATAATGTTTTTTTTAACTATAAAACAACCATTTGTCTTGTGAGGACCAGGAGAACGGTCCTCACAATCTATATTTCTTCAAATTCTACTATACTTGTTTTTTCTTGGTTGCTTGTTTTTACGGGAAATGCACTTAAGACTTCTGGTGATTAGTAGTTTTGTTCCCTACCTATGTTGAATGCACTTATTGTAAGTCGCTTTGGATAAAAGCGTCTGCTAAATGACTGTAATGTAAATGTAATGTCCTCGCAAGTATAGCATACAAACACACACACACACACACACACACACACACACACACACACACACACACACACACACACACACACACACACACACACACACACACACACACACACCCCCCTCCTTTGAGTCCGGTGTCCCCTTACAGTGGGACTGTGCAGC